>NC_134358.1:559103263-559308263 GCF_048569485.1 Anomaloglossus baeobatrachus | reverse complement strand
TGTGTGTGCATTGCTATAATCTGGTCACCGTGGATGATCAGAAAAATCCAGTCAGCAGAAAAAACACAAGCGTAGTTGGAACCTGAGCTGACCGCAATCCCCTATCTGTCAGACCACACTAGTAGTAGCCGTGGAGCGTTCCTAAACATCTAGACGCCACGTCACAGCCGGAGACACTTACTACACCTCACAGATAGAAATGAGGAAACTATCTTGCCTTAGAGTAGTCCCCAACATATAAAGTTAACGGTGATGTAAGAAAACACAATACAGAGATAGGAAATATAGATTAGCAAAGGTGAGGGCCAAGTTCCTAGATAGGACAGATAACTGATTGCGGACAGTGCAAAACCCTGTGGAAAAATACCAAATCTACCTGATAAGAAAAATACTGACCCTACACGGACTCTTCCCCACTATATCAGGTACTCTTGTAAATAATGGGATAAACAAAATACCAAAAAAAACCCACAAGAAATACAAAAGTGCAAATAATCAAATAGAACAGGGAGAATCTCCCTTTTCTTGCAGTGCGACCTGCAGAGGGGGAACCCCCATGCTCATCAAAACAGACCATTTATCTCCTGCAATAAAACAGACTATAAGCAAAACAAAAAGAAAAACAAACATCCTTAGGTGTGGACCAGGCAATGAAGCAAATAACTTGTAAATTATCTAGAATGGGACAGGCAAAGGAAAAATGGAAGGACAAACTCCAAGCCAATTCAGAGACTGAGGAACAAAATCTATAACCGGACCCAGCCAGCAGACACTGCTCTCCTATATAGCCCAGGCTGATCTGTAATTGGACTTCCCAAACTCCCAATTACCTCCTACACCTTTTGAGGCACAGTCAGCTTCACCCCCAGTCCTGACCACCAGAGGGAGCTCCAAACCATCACCCCCTCGGATGACATTCACAACAGTGCATGTAGCAGAACTTTGTGTGTGTGTCTATATGTGCATGTAGTGGAACTGTGTCTATATGTGCATGTAGCAGATCTGTGTGTGTATGTAGTGGAACTGTGTGTCTATACGTGCATGTATTAGATCTGTGTGTGTCTATATTTCTATGTAGTGGAACTGTGAGTCTATATGTGCATGTAGCAGATCTGTGTGTCTATAACGTAAACCTGCATGTAGTTTTGCATGTAGCAGAGCTCTGTGTGTATAATGCACACTGCAAAAAATTACTAACAATAGATTTATTACCTCCATACTCTACCCTGATACATGAACATTAGAACTAATGACCCATCTACTTTACACCACAAGTTATAATAGGAAGTATGTTTTTCTGATTTTCTGCTGTCTAAACCTAGGGTGCATCTTATGGTAAGGAGTGTCTTATAGTCCAAAAAACATAGTAATTTCCCCCCCGTGCTGGCACTGTAGGGAAATAGTACACCTTCTAGCTTCCTTCACAGATCACACCGCTGAGACAAGGCGCAAAACCGCTTTCCCTCAGCAGATTTCTAGGGGACCTCTTTAACTGAAAGAAATTGTCTAATATGGACGACCCCTTTAAGTTTACTATAACTCTCAGCGGAGTAGAGATTTCATCTTTTCTGTCTTTATAAGGCCATTATTGTTAGAATTGCCGCTCAATATTTACCTAGTGTAAACACGGTAATCTTCTGTAAGAACATCATATCCGCTACACAAGTCCACATTTTCTGTACAAAAGTTTGGAGAAGGTTGTGTAAGAACAAAAGCATGTTTGTGCCCGTACCTAGGTAAGAGAGTACACCCGTCATCATCCCTGTGATGGTCTCTGGTGCTTTATTCATGCATACAATTGAAACCTCAGAGCAATCAAGGATGACTTCTACTGAGGAGCAAATGTGTCAGTGATCGAGAGGAGGTTTCATCACTGCTGTAAACTTTTTGAAGATATATGTGTATGCACGTCTGTGTGTCTGTGTGTCTGTGTGTGTCTGTGTGTGTGTGTAATAAATATATATATTACACACACACATACATTATATATATATATATATACACACACATACATTATATATATATATATATATATATATATGTATGTGTGTGTATATAATATATATATATATAACACTATATTATATAATTAGACTAGGATATACATATATATCCTATATTACATAATTAGACTGTATATATGCATACACAGTACCGTATATAACATATATTTATATTTTGTATGTATGTGTATAGCTTCAGCATGGTAGTGCCCGCTCATCACTAGTTACGAGTACTGAGCACCCGATCATGATAGTGCCCGCTCATCACTATTACGAGTACAGAGTGTGTAAGTGTATATGTATGTTAAAAAAAGAAAAAATATATATAAATATATCCTATACAATTTTTTTTTCTCACTATAAATTTTTAACATATATATTTATTACACCATTTTTTTTCCTTTTTTAACTTTATTTTACCATTTTTTTTTTTATTTTTTTTTAGAAGTGCAACCATTTATTAATTTAAATTTAATTTAAACTTTAAACTACATGAAAGATTAAAAAAAGTGGAATTTTTATTTACACAACTTTTATCTATATATCTTTAGATATAACTGACACAGTATTTTAACCCCCCCTTTTTTTTTTTTTTTTTTTGTTCAAAGCTCTAATGGAAAATAATTGTTAAAATTTAAAAAATACAAAGAAAAAAGAAAAAATAAGTTATCAGCATCGCATTTTCTACTGTGTGTCTGTGTGTGTGTGTGTGTATATATGTATGTGTGTGTATATATATATATATATATATATATATATATATATATATATATATATATATATATATATATATATATATATATATATATATATATATATATATATATATATATATATAATATACAGTTAGGTCCAGAAATATTTGGACAGTGACACAAGTTTTGTTATTTTAGCTGTTTACAAAAACATGTTCAGAAATACATTTATATATATAATATGGGCTGAAAGTGCACACTCCCAGCTGCAATATGAGAGTTTTCACATCCAAATCGGAGAAAGGGTTTAGGAATCATAGCTCTGTAATGCATAGCCTCCTCTTTTTCAAGGGACCAAAAGTAATTGGACAAGGGACTCTAAGGGCTGCAATTAACTCTGAAGGCATCTCCCTCGTTAACCTGTAATCAATGAAGTAGTTAAAAGGGCTGGGGTTGATTACAGGTGTGTGGTTTTGCATTTGGAAGCTGTTGCTGTGACCAGACAACATGCGGTCTAAGGAACTCTCAATTGAGGTGAAGCAGAACATCCTGAGGCTGAAAAAAAAGAAAAAATCCATCAGAGAGATAGCAGACATGCTTGGAGTAGCAAAATCAACAGTCGGGTACATTCTGAGAAAAAAGGAATTGACTGGTGAGCTTGGGAACTCAAAAAGGCCTGGGCGTCCACGGATGACAACAGTGGTGGATGATCGCCGCATACTTTCTTTGGTGAAGAAGAACCCGTTCACAACATCAACTGAAGTCCAGAACACTCTCAGTGAAGTAGGTGTATCTGTCTCTAAGTCAACAGTAAAGAGAAGACTCCATGAAAGTAAATACAAAGGGTTCACATCTAGATGCAAACCATTCATCAATTCCAAAAATAGACAGGCCAGAGTTACATTTGCTGAAAAACACCTCATGAAGCCAGCTCAGTTCTGGAAAAGTATTCTATGGACAGATGAGACCAAGATCAACCTGTACCAGAATGATGGGAAGAAAAAAGTTTGGAGAAGAAAGGGAACGGCACATGATCCAAGGCACACTACATCCTCTGTAAAACATGGTGGAGGCAACGTGATGGCATGGGCATGCATGGCTTTCAATGGCACTGGGTCACTTGTGTTTATTGATGACATAACAGCAGACAAGAGTAGCCGGATGAATTCTGAAGTGTACCGGGATATACTTTCAGCCCAGATTCAGCCAAATGCCGCAAAGTTGATCGGACGGCGCTTCATAGTACAGATGGACAATGACCCCAAGCATACAGCCAAAGCTACCCAGGAGTTCATGAGTGCAAAAAAGTGGAACATTCTGCAATGGCCAAGTCAATCACCAGATCTTAACCCAATTGAGCATGCATTTCACTTGCTCAAATCCAGACTTAAGACGGAAAGACCCACAAACAAGCAAGACCTGAAGGCTGCGGCTGTAAAGGCCTGGCAAAGCATTAAGAAGGAGGAAACCCAGCGTTTGGTGATGTCCATGGGTTCCAGACTTAAGGCAGTGATTGCCTCCAAAGGATTCGCAACAAAATATTGAAAATAAAAATATTTTGTTTGGGTTTGGTTTATTTGTCCAATTACTTTTGACCTCCTAAAATGTGGAGTGTTTGTAAAGAAATGTGACAATTCCTACAATTTCTATCAGATATTTTTGTTCAAACCTTCAAATTAAACGTTACAATCTGCACTTGAATTCTGTTGTAGAGGTTTCATTTCAAATCCAATGTGGTGGCATGCAGAGGCCAACTCGCCAAAATTGTGTCACTGTCCAAATATTTCTGGACCTAACTGTATGTATGTATGTGTATGTGTGTGTGTATATATATATATATATATACATATATATATATATATATATATATATATATATATATACAGTGGAACCTTGGATTGCGAGCATAATTGGTTCTGGGACTGTGCTCTTAAACCAAGTTAATCTTATATCAAAGCGAATTTTCCCATAGGAAATAATTGACATGTAGACAATTTGTTCCACAACCAAAACATATTTGCTGTATTTATACAAACTTATTCCAGCAATACAAAATAATGCGCTATGTTCATATAAAACTATTACAGTCACTAATACAAAGTACAGTAAGAACAAATAAAACAAATTAGGCTGCACGTTAGCTTACAAAATAATTGTTTGGGTGCGGGAGGTAAAGTACAAGCAATGTGCTGCACTGGTTAGCCGAAATAAAGTACAATACTATATGCACAAATGCAAATTGATAAACATGCTATATAGTATATACTGTACTGTGCAAAGGTATACTGTATGCAGTACATATGTACAGAAAGTTAACTCCTGAGCGGGTCAGAGCGCAGTGAAAGGACAGAACCAGAAGTTGAAACAGTGGTAATTTGCTCTTCTTCTTGCAAAGCATTGCTCTTAAACCAAGTTACAAATGTGTAACAAGCTTTGCTTGTCTTGCAAAACGCTCTCAAACCAAGGTACTCTTAATCCAAGGTTCCACTGTGTGTATGTATATGTGTGTGTGTATATGTGTGTATATATATATATATATATATATATATATATATATATATATATATATTATATATATATAACCACCTCTTCCAACAAACCTACAATAGCCCTCAGTCCAGTAGACCACTGCACAACCAGCTCTGTCCTCACCTATCGTACCATCACCCTTTCCCTGTAGACTGTGAGCCCTCGCGGGCAGGGTCCTCTCTCCTCCTATACCAGTCTGTTTTGTACTGTTAATGATTGTTGTACGTATACCCTCTTTCACTTGTAAAGCGCCATGGAATAATTGGTGCTATAGTAACAAATAATAAAAATTATAACTGTGTGTGTGTGTGTGTGTGTGTGTGTGTGTGTGTGTGTGTGTGTGTATATTCTTAATATTATTACAACACTTTTTGGTGTATAAAGTCCCTTTATGAAAAAAGGATAATACTAACAAAAAAAAACAACCAAAAGAGGAAATGTAATTTTCTTGCAGCACCTCTTACGTGTTGTGTGTGGCGATCATGGAAACATTGTACGGCCTAATGTAATTAATCAGAACAGATCAGACAACTGTGAATCGTGCTAGTTTGAAGGAAGGGGGGAAATACTAAGTGCTATTTAAAGTAAAGTGTGATTGCCAAAGGAGCTGACCTTTAGCAAGGTTGATTATGCTGAAAGTTTGAGTTCAAGTGACTGTGTTAGATAAAATCAATGTTCTTCATATTCTCGTTTCATTTTGCCGTGCCACGTGCGTGTGTCTGGGAGAAGGCTAACCATGTGTTGACAGGTTTCCTTTGGCTGCAGCGCGTGTCCCTTTCTGTTACTCTTCTGTCTGCGGGCTGTCTCATTGATAACCTGCACACTCTCAATTCCAGACACTTCTTTGATTAGCATTGTCTTGTTTTTCCTTGCAGAAGTGCCTAGCTGCCATTCCATTTACATGAGGCAAGAAGCTTTCCTGGCACATCCCAATGGAGCGGAAGGTATTTTATTCTACCGCTGTTTTTATTTATTTATACGTTGCTCTACACCACGACAACCATGTATCAGGTTTCAACTCGTGATTGACTTTTTTTTTTTTTTTTTTCTAGGTTGTATGTTTGAGAAGGGTCCACGACAGTTCTTTGATGACACATGTGTGGTCCCGGAGAAATTTGACGGTACGTCTTGAAATTTTTTAGAATTTTTCTGTTACTGAATTTTGCATCTGAAATATAATCAAAGTGCAACTTCTTTATCACCTTATAGTGGTTTATGATCATTTGAAAAATATGTATTCTGGTAACTGTAAGGCATGGAGATATAGTGATTAATACTTAAACTGCTGCTCATGGGTTGGCCAAAATTCCAAGCGTTGTATAAGTTAAGCACGAGGATGTGAAGCTGTCATCAGTTTCATGGCCTGGAACGTCTAATTATGCCATTATCATAGTGCAACTTCTGTATCACCGTATTGTGGTTTGTGATAGTCAATTGAAAAATATGAATTCTGGTAACTGTAAGGCATGTAGATATAGTGATTACTACTTGCACTGCTCCTCATGGGCGGGTCCAGAAAAATCTAGTGTTGCATAAGTAAAGCACAAGGATGTGAAGCTGTCACCAGTTTCAAGGGCTGGAACTTCTAATTATGCCGTTGTTCACTGTGGATTTGTCAGTGTCTCCTTGACAGGTGCTAATACAGTTGCTCAGCATGACCTCTTGTAAAAAATTATCCACTAGTGAACCCTTAACAGGCTATGGGCATCAGCAAGGAACACCTCTTTTCTTTGAGAAAGAAGAAACTTCATTTTCAGGGTTCCTTATCACCTTTTATAGTGGTTTGTTATAGTCCATTGAAAAGTATAAACTCTTGTAATTGTACGACGTGGAGATATAGTGATTACTATTTGTACTGCTCCTCATGGGCAGCCCCAAAAAATTCAAGTGTTGCATAAGTTTTGCACAAGGATGTAAACCTGTCAACAATTTCAAGGCCTGGGACTTCAAATTATGCAATTATCATAGTGCAACGTCTTTATCACCTTTTTTATAGTGGTTTGTGATAGTCAATTGAAAAGTATGAACTCGGGTAATTTTAAAAAAAAGTGAGCTGTAGTGAGTACTACTTGCACTGCTCCTCGTGGGTGGGCCCAAAAAATCCACGATAGAAAAGTTAGGCACAAGGATGTGAAGCCGTCACCAATTTAAAGGATTGGAACCTCTAATGATGCCGCTATGCACCATGGGTGTGTGAGTGTCTCCATGGGTGTGTGAGTGTCTCCATGACACTAGTGAACCTTTGGCAATCTTTGGGCATGAGCAGGGAACACCTCTCTTCCATGAGGTAGAAGAAACCTTATTTTTAAATATGTAGTGAAGTCCTGTGTTGGTGATGGCAATGTCTTCTTCTTTTTATTTGTTTTTTGTTTTTTTTTTTGAGAGGGGGATGGGGTTGGTGCCTTATTTCTCCTCCTTCTTTATGACCCCATTTTTACTGCTGAGTACTTTTTCTCCCGAAAAAATAAAATACATCTCATCATTCCAAGAAACCTTGGTGGGTTATTCCCAAAATATGAAGTTATTGTGGAAAGCTGGTGGTTGACTGTTGCAGACCCCCGGTATTCCTGCTTTCCAGATCACTGGGGTTCTCAGTGGATGGCAATCATTAGGTTTTACCCTGTCTGATGAACCTGGGATAACTTTTCCAATCTATGCGCAGGATAGGTGACTTTTCCCATCACTAGTAGAGATGAGCGGTTCCGTCGAGGTTCGGTTCACCGGCAGCAAACGAGCCAAGCCGCCACTGGTTCGAGGTCGACCTGGAGCAAGTAACTGATTGGCAGTTTGAGTCTCCGCTCACATACAGCCAGCCTTTAGATCACTTCTGGGGGACGGTGGGCTGGCTTTTTTAAACCATTTTTTTGGGTTGCACACTACATGTAATCATGCTGATTGCCCCCCGTGAGAGCCATTCAGCACTGCAAGCAGCTCGCACAGGGCTGAGCTCCAAGTGTACCCGAGCACAGCATTGCTAGCGCAAGTGAAGGTTTCACGTAAAGCATCTGAACCCCGAACACGAGCCTTAATTTTGTTGGTGTTGGGTTCAAAAGCCTCAGGTTCGCTTATCTCTAACCACTAGGACCCCTGCAGTCTACAATGCCTGAAGTCTACATTGCTCCATTCATTGCCTGCAGGATTGTCGGAGATGGCAGAGTACAGCCCCTGCTATGTCCTCCTGATCTATAGACCATGATTGGTGCCATGGTGTGCAGCCACCAACGTTAGTCAAAAGGGGGAACAAATCTCGATCTTTGGATTGGTGGAGGTGATACCCTCTCAGCGATAAGAAGCTCATCACCTTTCCAAAAGATGCGTAATAACTTGCTAAGATGGGGAAAAACCCTAAGGTAGGAGAGTGATATATCTCCTGTTTCCATATTGCTGTCATGCTGGAAGCCAACCGTGGATGCAAAATGGTTTTTTTAAGACTTATTTTGCTTAAAACCTTCTATGTAATTACCTTGACAGACCAGGCCAGAGACGTAACTTTGTGCATTGTTCATGACTGACGCACGCTGTTTTGCATATTTATCATACAAATTATGCACTTATGGATAAGCACAGAAAACATTCTGGGCTTTTGTGTCCTGAGCGTATATCATGTATATTATTATTGTCAACAACATCTGCAAAACAATGATGCAGCTACTGCAGCCCCCAGGACGGCCGCCAAACTACAGCAACATTCCAGGCGGACTGTGAACGGCATGTATGGATTGCATAGCACTTGTAGAATTCTGGAATTTCAAGGGAATGTAACAGCACGAAACTAGAAGACTGTGTGAAATAACAGTTGACTTAAAGGGCCATTAACCTAAATTCATAACTCTATAACAAAATACATATCAGGCATACTGTCCCTTTTTAAGAAGTCAAATGCCCTCCCCTCCAAAAAAAAAAGTATTAATTTAAGTTGGAGTGATCTGTGTCTTTTTAATTTATGAGATGTAATAATAATTTTGTAATTTTGCAGGTGACATTAAGCAGGAGCCGGGCCTTTACCGTGAGGGGCCGACCTATCAAAGAAGAGGCTCGCTCCAGTTATGGCAGTTTTTAGTTGCATTACTTGACGATCCTGCCAATTCCCATTTTATTGCCTGGACAGGCCGAGGCATGGAGTTCAAGCTCATTGAGCCCGAGGAGGTAAAATCATTTTTCTGGTTGAGAACATCTTTAGGGGTGGTTTTCCAGTTACCTGGGTTTAACCCCCATTAAGGCCCCTCTAAGCACGTTCTGTTTTTATGGTCAGCTCGTCTCTCCTTGCTCTAATTTGACATTTGCCAGGCAGACATTACAGTATCAGGCGGCACAGGAAGAGGAAGTTACATTTGAGCCCCCTCCTATTGGATACTTGCACGCAACTTCCTCTGCGTGTATGGGGAGCAATGGAAGGTCATAATGGCAGAAGAGATATAGTGATTACCCCTTGCACTGCACCTCATGGGTGGACCCAAAATCTCCCAAACCTATACAAACAGACCAAATATGCTATGAAATACAATACGCTTACTTTTTCATCTCTTCCCTTACCCATAATTGGTCCATCCTCTATGGTCAGTAGGTAAAAGGTATTCTTAAAAAGTGGATGGAGGTCTGCTGAAAATGTCATAAAACCAAAGCTTTTTTAACTAATTGTTTCCCATTGATTTGATGAGTTTATTTTTATGATTTGTGTTACTTCTTTTAGGTGGCACGGCGATGGGGTATACAGAAGAACCGACCCGCCATGAACTATGATAAGCTAAGTCGTTCACTGCGCTACTACTATGAGAAGGGAATTATGCAAAAGGTGAGATGCCACATTCATCTCTTCTATGGGTTGGTCATGATTTAAACACTGTACTTTACAATCTCTAAAACGCCTTCTAACCGTTTTTGTACTTTCACCTTGTTTTCGCTAATCAAATATTGCATTTGAAGATTTTTCACATGTAGACACATCATAAAACATTTAATTGGAAAGTGTCCAAAAAATGGAAACTGATCTCAAAGTCAAGAATGAAGGGTTCAAGGACAATATTCTTGAGTTGGTGATATCTAATGGCTCGTTCTTGGCTAAAATTTATTGGATATAAGAACCTGTAACTAGGACCATTTTTATGTTGTAATTTCCTGATCCTTGGCCCAGACTTGTTACTTGCCTCCGGCTTTAGATTTTTAGAATACAGGGGGTCTAGGATTAGAGATGAGAGAACCTGAGGTTCGTCTTTCAAACCGAACACCAACTTAAAAAACACAGGGCTTGGGTTCAGAGTTCGGGTGCTTTATGTGCAAACTTAACTCTCACGAGCATCGCTATGCTCAGATACGCTTGGTACTTAGCCCTGCGCGAGCTGCTTACAGTGTTTGACTGGCTGGCACTGGGGGGTAACAATTAGGGATACTTCGATTAATCGGCTTCGCGAATATTTTTCGAATACCTTGCCACTATTTGACTATTCGATGCACAATGTAAGTCTATGGGAAGCCCGAATAGTTCCAAATAGTTGTTATTTGGGTTTCCCATAGACTTACAATGCACATCGAATATTCGTGAATAGTCGAATAGCTGCAAGGTATTCAGAAAATATTCGCGAAGCCGAATAATGGAAGTATTCGATCACCCCTAGTAACAATAGCGTGATCACATGTAGTGTGCAACCCCAAAAAAATTTGAAAATGCCCACCCATCTATGAAAGTGATCTGCTTATGGCTGGCTGTATGTGGGCGGAGACTCAAACTGCCAATCAGTGTTTCCAAACTTTCTCGGGTAAGGTTCAAACACCTAGAGGCTAGGTTTATTTGCTACCAGTGAACTCAACCTCCTAAAGGTTTCTTTATCCAGGATGAGCTTCTTTTGTGGTACAGATATTTTTTGGTTTCCATTCCCAAGAAATGCACAGTTTGTTGTTCAAAGAATTCCAAAAAGTAAAATTCTCTTAGAGATGAGGGGACTTGAGAAGATTAAAATTTTCCAAATTGCTTCAAATTTTTACTCTGTTAATTGAGAGTTACATATAGTCACCTCACCACTCCATTTTCTCTCAAAGAAGATCCTCGGCATCTCTTATTACCACCACCATGTGCTGAAACCTCAGGAATCTTCACTCTAGGTTAGGACTTTGGGCCGCGATTAGTCATGGGATGCCTCTGCACATTCACAGGGATGACACATCCGGAAGCCCTGGCCTAGAGTACTCATTGTTAGATCATGATGCTGCAATGAGCATACACAGAGATGTCACAGGCCTAGTCGTGGTTGCAAATTATGGCTTCAAGGGCGCATCGTAAGGTCATGTTGCCTCGACCTTGCAACGAGCATACACAAAGAAGTCACATGCCTAGTGGCAATCATGGCTTCAAGTGTGCATTGTATGGATGCAGCGCACATCCTGACATCATGTCGTACGCTGTCACCTTGTGACATGCAGTCTAGCCTGGGACTTATGGCCGCAATTAGGTTTCAATGCTTGGCAGAGCTTTGGAGAGGTCCCGAGAACCTTACAGTGTGAGCAAGCTATGGAGGTGAACAGTAGGGGTTTTTGGTTTCTTTCTTAACTTTTTGCCAGTCCTTTATGGTTTGGCAAAATGGCTGTTAAAATGTTTGTAAAATTTAAAGAAATGAAATCAGTTTGCTGATCTCTAGTCCTGTGTTTTAAAAAGATACTTTGCAATCATCTTTTTTTGCCAAATTATCCAGTTAGGTTAGCCAACTTAGCCAGTTTATCCAATTTATCCAAGTTGGCCAGTTAGGTGTAGGCAGAACTTCTTCGGACTAGAAGACTATGACCAACTTTTGGCGACACTGTGTAGGTTCCTCAAAAAAAACCCCATGCACCTCTATTCATACTTCATTCCTAAATGCCGTGAATATGTAGACGTTGATGCAGATGATGATAAAATAATTAATTCTCCATTTCTCCATCCCAGGTCGCCGGCGAGAGATATGTGTACAAATTTGTGTGCGATCCTGAAGCCCTCTTCTCTATGGCCTTCCCGGACAATCAACGGCCGCTGTTGAAAACGGACATGGAGCGACACATTAATGAAGAAGATACAGTGCCACTGTCACATTTTGAAGAAAATATTCCCTACATGGCAGACGGAGGCTACTGTAACACTCACCCATACAATGAAGGATACGTTTACTAACAGAAGAAAAAAAAAAAGACATTTCTATGACAATGATCATTTCACTTTTCTTCGTAAGACCCAAGAAAAGCAAAATATACATTTTTTTTTATAAATATATAAATATATATATTTAGTAGATCATAAATGGGCTTTTCCTGTTGCATATCTCCTATGGTCTGCCATGGACAAAGCACTTTACTTGAGGGACGGGGGATAAAACTGATACTATGTATGTAACAGGACAATAACAGATGGATATCTAATATTCATTTATGCTCGGGAAGGGGACTTAAAGCTCACGGTACTTCATTAATAAGTCATGACGGTGTTTCTTTCCTTCAGTTTTAAGATCTCATGATATATTGTACATTTTTTCTGGATACACAGGGTACAGTTAATTTTCATGGTATGAATGAGTCTATACAAAATTAAGAGTTTCTTTTGTCGGAATTGCATTTCTTTTTTTTTTTTGTTATATTTGATTTTTCCCTAAATTGTTGCATGCCTTAGCTCAGTTGAGGACTTCAAAGAGCTCTCCATATAGAGTAGACACTTGTGAATGCCGTACGCATGAGAGGTCTTTATGGTTGAGAAACCAAAACACCTGATCTTAAAAATTCACAGCTGTCCACATCCCAGCATCCTCCGACACTCCTAAAAATTTAGATAAGGCTGAAAAATAATGGCGTCTAGTTGAACTCATCAAATTCTTCCCTTTAACGGCAAAGGTTCTTAAGCTCCTCGATTGGTTGCAAAAGGTTAATAAATCATGGTGTCTAGTTGGACTTTTTATCAAATTCCTGTCTTTGGTGGCAAAGGTTCTTGCAATGAAGTGATCTTTTTGGGGCCTAGGGGTAGGATGAAGAACTAACGTGATAGTCAATGCACTTAGTAATCTACAAGACCTGGGTATTCCACCTTCAGCCATTCGGACGTTCTTAAGAAGTTCTTAAAGTCAAGGGCTGAAGACCAAAGCTCAGAAGTTGATGATGTTGGTAGATCTTTGCTCAATAAATATAGTCACTACTTTCTTCCGAAAAGTAACTTGAGGCAAAACCAACACTTGGATTAGGGTCCCTCATACCATTTGTTAGCTATAATACAAGTGTCAAAAGTTTTTTGGGGTTTTTTTTGGGGCTGCTTCCGTCACATGACGGATCTTAGTGGTTACATTTTTAAGATCGGGTCTGTTGATGTCTCAAAGATATCTACCTAACACCATTTTCCGACTTTACTCCAGTTTAAGCTCCTCGATAGGTTAGAAAAAACTGAATTAAGTTGGAGTCTAGTTATACTTGGAAATTCCTGTCTTTGGTGGCTAAGGTTCTTACAATGAAATGATCTTTTTGGGGCCTAGGGGTGGGATAAAGAACTCAAGTGGTGGTCAATGCACTTAGTAATCTACAAGATCTGGGCATTTCACCTGCAGCCATTTAGCATAGAATTTCTTAAGATCAAGGGTTGAATACCAAAGCTCACAAGTTCACAATGTTGGTAGATCTTTGCTCATGAGATACAGTCACTACTTTTTTCAGAAAAGTAACTTGAGGCTAAAGCAAGAATTTATTAAGATCCCTCCTACCATTTTTTTCATCTATAATACCAGTGATGAAGGGGTTTTTTGGTCTGCTTCCATCACATGACGGATCTTAATGATTGAATTTTTACGAGCAGGTTTCTTGATGTCTCAAAGATATCCACCTAACACCTTTTATCAACCTTCAGCTCCTCAATAGGTTAGAAGTGACTGAAAATAATGTTCGAGTCTAGTTGGACTCCATCCCAAATTCCTGCCTTTGGTGGCAAAGGTTGCTCCAATAAAATTATATCTTTGTTTTTAGGGGCAGAATGAGAACTAAACTGGTGGTCAATGCAGTTTGTAATGAAAAAGACCTGGGTATTTTTCTTGAAGCCATTTGGCCCAAGGTTCTTGAGTTCAATTGCTGAAGACTATGGCTCACAATTTGATGATGTTGGTAGATCTTTGCTTAATGAAAACAGTTCCTACTTTTAGAAAAAAAATTTAGGGACAGGGTGGAGAACCAGAGTGGTGGTCAATACTTTTGGTAATCTGCATGCCTTGGGTATTCCACCTGCAACCATTTGGCACAGAAGTTCTTGATGAGGCTTGAGATCAAGGTCTAAAGACCATGGCTCACAAGTCAATGATTCTGATAGATCTTTTCTCAATGGATACAGTCCCTACTAGAGATGAGCGGACCCGAAGAGCAAAGTTCGGTGTTCATACCAAACACAGACTTTTCAAGGAAATTAGTGTTAGACTTCAGAGTTCAGGTGCTGTAAGTGTGCAAGCCACTCGAACAAGCATCGCTGTGCTTTAGTATTTTCGGTGCTCAGCAAAGTATGGGCCCCATGCAGTGTTTGCCTCACAATGGGGGTCAAATTCTCGTCAACTGATGTAGTGTGTACATAAAAAATAAAAAACCCCGCCTACTCTCCCTCCCCAGAAGAGCTCTGTTAATGGCTGGCTCTATGTGGGCGGAAAGCCGAACTGCTCAATTAGTGACTTCCAATAGGGTTCAGATCAAGTCTGGGTCCAGAACTGAACCTTAACTAAAATCTGTCTGAACCCGAATTTCAAAGGGTCTGCTCTTCTCTAGTTCCTTGTTTCTTCATAAAAGTAACTTGAGGCCAAAGCAAAACTTGTAAAGGGGCCCTCCTACCTTTTGAAATCTATACCAGTGGCAAAGGGGCTTTTGGGCTTCTTGAGGTGCCAAGGTTAGGGTGCACTTAATATAGTTACACCTCTACTTAAGAGTTGTCCACTGCTTTTACATTGATGGCCTGTCCTTGGGAAAGGTCATCAATGTCTGATCGGCCGGGGTCCGACATCCCACGCCCCCGTTGATCAGCTGTTCTCGGTCCCGGCGGAGGCAGCCAGAAATGTTCAGCTCTGGCGCTTCTGATAGCGGCTGCAGCCATGTACTGCACATCAGTCTCCTATTGATCTGAATGAAAGATGGATGTGCAGTACTTAGCCGTGGCCACTATCAGAAGATGGAGCAGTGCCGAAGCTGAGCATTTCCGGCCGCCGGGACCGAGACCGGTTGTCAGACCCCAGCCGATTAGACAGTTATGACTCATCCTAAGGATAGGCCATCAATGTAAAAGTAATGGACAGCCTCTTTGTTAGACAATTCAGAATTGGTATAATCCTAAAATCTGCCTTTAAAATTTTCACCAGGAACTCTTATTCTGTTTTCAAGAGTTTACGGCACTTATATTTGTAAAATTTATGGTTCGTTGTTTTTTTATTTTATTTTTTTTTTTTATTTAAAAAACAAAGATCCATGAAAAATACACATGACCCGTGAATGAGTGTTTTTTGATTTGTACAAATTAACTGTACTCTGTGATAGATTGTTATGCTGTTTTGGCTGCAAAAAGCACTCTTTGGACAAAAAAAAAATAATAATCAAAAATAACAAAAAAAAAAATTGCAAAAATAACCAATACACTAAATAGGTACTTTAGTAATTTTTAGACATGGTACCCATTAATATGCATTTATGCCTTTTACTGCTGTGTTCTGTTCATAACATGTAAAATACTAGAAAAAAAAATTTGCTTCTGCTGCTGTATATTTTCTGTACTCTTCTCTTTGACGCTAAATTTACTCTCTGGTCATTATCCGCATCGCTGTACCTACAGGTAGCATTTCAGGACAAAATAGATGACTCGGATCATTTATTGCTTAGGACATGCAATCAATAAAAACTGACCGGTAAGCGTCCGCTCACCGTCTGGAGGCTCGGCAAGAACTTTTTGTAAAACGGGATCGGATGCTTTGCTTCTTAACGGACTCTCGGGACTTAAGGATGAAAACCGATAGATCGACTGGGTTCTACCGCTACTTACCTGGAGGCTATATGTAAATGAACAGAAATCAGATGGGGAGAAATTTTACATTTCTGACATTTTTTGTTTTATTTTTAAGACCTGTACAGAAAGAAATATGTATTGAAAATTTATCGGAAACTTATAAGTTTTGTGTGCGTGTTTTATTGTTTTTGGGTTTTTTTTGTTTTTTTATTTTCTGGAAAGAAACATCAACATTTTATGGAGAACCTGATACTCCTCTTTTCAAATTTTTTGTTTTTTTCTTTTTTTTTTGCAAAAATATCTCCATTGTCACTGTGGAATGCAGAACTGCAGACCGCGCAAAGGCGAATTCTGATGAATGTATTTGCGCTAACAGAATTTTTAACCTGCACGTTGACCAATCCTATGCGGGATGTGTGCAAAAATTTACTAAACACTTTGTCATTCAATTAAAAATAATGTATACAACATTTTTCACGCATTTCTAGATGATTTGTCCAACACCATAGTGGTGGAAGAGTTTCTAAGAATTTGTTCTGTTCCCACTTAAAGGGAACCTGTCACCAGAATTTTCGCTAGTAAACTAAAAGAATCCCCTTCCTCAGCTCATGGGCTGCATTCTATAAAGGTTCATCTCGCTAATGGCCCCCCTTTCAGACCTAAATACTTTATAAAATATTACCTTTTGCTATGGTAATGAGGTTTGCTATCCCCGGGGACGGGCTGCATTTCGTCTGTTATCCGCCCTCCTGCCACTGTTCGCCGTCCCCCAGTTGAGGCCGCCGCCCTCATCTTCCGAAGTGCTCCGGGAGTCTCGCGCATGCACAGTGGCACTATCGCGGGACTGAGCACTGTTTTCAAAAAAAGGTAAACGGGGATGATAAAACCAAGCAATGGCCAGCGCAAGCGCATAACGGTTGAGGCAGAGGTAAAAGCGCGGGCACGAGATTATGGACGGGTAGTTGGATGACGCTGGTGATGACATTCACAGCGCCACCCATAATCTCGCACCTGCGCAATAACATCACCGACGCTCGCGTTTTGAAAACAGCGCTTAGTCCTGCGATAGTGCCACTGCGCATGCGCGAGACTCCCGGAGCAATGCGGAAGATTAGGGCAGCGGCCTCATTTATGTAAATGAACACTGGGGGACAGCAAACTGTGGCAGGAGGGGGAATAACTGACGAAATACAGCCTGCCCCCGGGCCCAGCAAAGCTCATTACCATAGCAAAAGGTAATATTTTATAAAGTTATTTAGGTCTGAAAGGGGGGGCCAGTAGCAAGATGAACCTTTATAGAATGCAGCCCATAAGCTGCAGAAGGGGATTCTTTTAGTTTAATAGCGAAAATTCTGGTGACAGGTTCCCTTTAAGGGCAATTGAAAGTATGTGTAGATAGGCAATGGTGTGAGAAGTCCTACCTTCGTATCTAAGAAGTTGGGCAGACAGGACCACAATGCTGCAGAGTGGATGGATTCAAACCTACGATGAATTGAAACAACGGTGGTTTCTTTGATCCATAGGTCATAGACATGAAGTAGCACAATACTGGAGTGGTCCAAGTAGCTGGTACTGTGGTTTTCTTGTGGGTATTGACCACTGGAGCCACTACTGGTCAAACTATAGCCTTCAGAAGCCCAAAAGAGTATGCTTCTCACACGGTAACTGAAAACTAAAATGGATGCCAGGAAGTGAGGTCACACAGTTCCAAACCACTCCCACAGACTGAAAAAAATAAAGGAAACCGGAAAAATAAAGGAAACCGGGAAGCAGCACAAGAGATTCTGGCCAGTAGGGGGCAGCAGCAGACAGTCGTGAATAACAAAAGTTCTAATAACAGTGGCAATTAGAAAACATGGTAGGAACAGCACAGAATTCATTCACACTCATTTTGGCTTCATTTATGGAGGAAGGTCTATTTTTTTGTCTCATTTCATACCGTCACCCCAATGGCTCGGATCTCGATTATCATCTAAACCTAGAAACAAGGAATTTAGGGGCCGATTTACCAAGCAATAAGTGATAGAATTCCGAATTACTGTCTCTGGCAGATCCAGTAACTTTTTGGAAAAATGGGCAGAACTTGGGCTGAAACTGTATGACCTGTTCATATTTTACGCCACCAAAGTGGCACAATTTTGCAACAGATGTGCTCCAAGCCTGGTGTAATATTCCGAGGATGGAGCACTGCCGATGAAATATCAGCCAAAATTAAGCCTCCCGGTGAATTTGGTGAACCTGACTCTAGTGCACAGTTCATCAAAACACCAGTCTTGAAAATCAATGGAACTGTGAAGGTAAATTTGCTGCACTTTCTGCCAGATACTGATCTGTTTTGGGCCTCCTTCACACATCCGTGTTTCCAGTACGTGCTGCGTCCTTTTTCACACGTACCGGAGACATGGACTCATCTAGACCCATTAATATCAATGGGCTTGGTCACACATCCGAGTTTTGCCATGTGTTAGTGTGCACTATATAGTGACATGTCTGTTTTCTGCTAACAGCACTGGTGTCATACGGACCACAGTCTGATGTGATCCATGTGACATCAGTGTGACGACATATCTGAGAAAACACAGGTCACATAAAAATAAAGAATTTTTATACTTGCCAATCTCCACTGCTGCTGTCTCTGCCTCTGCTGTTACTTACGGGTCCTGCTCATTATGCTCATGAATATTCACTGCAGACCCGGACGTAGCAGCACAGGAGATAGGTAAGTATACAAATTCATGCTTTCTGTGTGCTATCCGGATGTCACAAGGATAGCACAGGGACAGCGCGCGCGCACACACACACACACACACTCACAGAGTGCGAGGTACTGAAGTAAAGGGAGGCGACTGAAGATAAGTGTGGCATAGTTTTAACACAATCTCATAGTGGTGATAACTGTAACTGTTTAATTTCATTAGGGATTTGTTGTCTGTGTTTGTCTGGGGTACTGTGAAAAAGCAAAAAAAAAAAAAAAAAAGTGTGTCTAGTGATTTAGTCAGTAGTATTAGCCACACCTGTTTCTAGAAGCTTCTAGCAGCTTCTAGTAGTCCTTGTAGAACTATATAAACCAGCCAGAGCTAGCGAGGTGCTGAGAGTGCGAGGTACTGAAGTAAAGGGAGGCGACTGAAGATAAGTGTGGCATAGTTTTAACACAATCTCATAGTGGTGATAACTGTAGCTGTTTAAGAAGAGAAGAGTCGCCGTAAGCTGATCGATTGCTGGGACTTGCCGGGTCTCGCTGTTTGAGGACATCGCAAAACTGCACGCCTGATGGCGCGCGACTTTCGCCTGTCATACGCTACATCAGCATTATGGAAGAGAAGAAAATCCACATGGTCACCTGCAACACATGCTACATGTTTACGGATCTGCCGCACAAAAAATCCAACTTCACCTGTCAAAAGTGCAAACTTGTTGCCCTCTTAGAGGACTGGGGACTGGAAGAAAGAATAGCAACTTTGAAGCTAATTAAAGAACATGAGGACTTCTTGGACGAGGCAGAAGCAACAATTCAGGATATGGAAAGTGAGAAAAGCTTCAGAACACATACAGAGGCTGAAAAGTGGACACATGTGACCAAAAGAAGCCAGCGGATCAAGTGGTCGGCACCACCCACACAGCTTAGCAACCAATATGAAGCCCTCATGCTGGAGAACGAAAATGGCACAGCTCAGGATGATACCGTCTCTACAGGAGAAGACACAGTATCATCAAAAGAAGTTACTTTGTCAACAAAAGCAGAAACAAAAGACACTCAAAAACACTCAGGAGCAAAATGCAGTGCATCCAGAAAGAAAAGAAGAGTGGTCGTTATGGGCGACTCACTACTAAGAGGCACGGAGGCAACTATCTGCAGGCCGGACATAACCGCACGAGAAGTATGCTGCCTACCGGGAGCAAAAATCAAGGATGTGGCCAACAGGATACCAACTATCCTCGGATCCAAGGACGAATACCCGTTCCTATTGATACATGTAGGAACAAACGACACGGCAAGAAATGATCTACCAACTATTTGTGAAGACTTTGAAATTCTGGGGAAGAAAATTAAGGAACGGAACGTACAGGTTGTTTTCTCATCAATCCTCCCAGTCGATGGCCATGGTGTCAGAAGATGGAATAGGATACTAGATTTGAACAACTGGCTACGACGGTGGTGCAGGCAGCAAGGATTTGGATTCTTGGACCATGGAGTGAATTACCTCTACGATGGACTTCTCGCAAGAGACGGGATACACCTCACAAAACCTGGGAAACACACGTTCGCCAGAAGGCTTGCCACACTCATCAGGAGGGCTTTAAACTAGAAGAAGAGGGGATGGGAGAAAAAACAGCAGACAAGAACATGCAGCAGAAGGACAAACTAATCAAGGATACTAGATGCCGTAAAGAGGACCCAAGGCAGGGTAATCAGAAGGAAGCTAAGAAAAGGGGAGCAAAACTTCTTTCCTGCATGCTGACCAATGCAAGAAGCCTGACCAATAAGATGGAGGAACTGGAGCTGGTAATGTATGAGGAGAAATACGACATAGTAGGAATAACTGAGACATGGTTAGATGATAGTTATGACTGGGCGGCTAACCTGCAAGGATATGAATTGTTTAGGAGGGATCGTAAAAAAAGGAAAGGGGGTGGAGTCTGTCTATATATAAAGTCCAGGGGGTGGAGTCTGTCTATATATAAAGTCCAGTTTAAAGCCCAGACTAAGAGAAGATATTCAAGAGGGAAATGAAGAGGTGGAGTCTCTATGGGTGGAGATACAAGGAGGGAAAACTAATAAAATCCTCATAGGGGTTTGTTATAAGCCACCAAATATAACAGAAACTACTGAAAATATATTATTGAAACAAATAGACAAAGCAGCAAATCACAATGAGGTGATTATTATGGGGGACTTCAATTACCCCGATATAGACTGGGAAACTGAAACCTGCGTATCTCAGAAAGGAAACCGGTTTCTGTCAGTAACTCAGGATAATTATCTGTCCCAACTTGTGCCGGGCCCAACTAGAGGGGCAGCCCTTCTGGACTTAATTTTAAGCAACAGGCCAGATAGAATAACAGACGTACGAGTGGATGGGCACCTCGGGAACAGTGACCACAATATAATACAATTCCACTTGTCCTTTAGTAAGGTGCCTTGGAGGGGGGTTACAAAAACGCTGAATTTCAGCAAAGCAAAGTTTGATCAGCTTAGAGAAGACCTTCGCCAAATTGATTGGGACAATGTCCTCAAAAATGGGAGCACAGAAAATAAGTGGGACATTTTTAAATCGGTATTAAACACCCACTGCGGGCTAGCCATACCATACGGAAATACAAGGGCTAGGAACAGGAGAAAACCAATGTGGCTAAATAAGGATGTAAAAGGGGCAATGAATAATAAGAAAAAGGCATTTAAAAAGCTAAAACAAGAAGGCAGCGAGGAAGCATTAAAAATATATAGAGAAAAAAATAAAATGTGTAAAAAACAAATATATTTAGCAAAAGTAGAAACTGAGAGACTCATTGCTAAGGAAAGCAAAGCAAATCCCAAACTATTCTTTAATTATATAAACAGAAAAAAGATTAAAATTGATGGTGTTGGCCCTTTAAAGAATAATGAGGGTAAAATCATAGAAAGCGATGTGGGAAAAGCAAATGTTTTAAATACTTTTTTCTCAACTGTGTTCACACAGGAAAAGCATATGCCAGGGGAAATGCAGAGTGATCATGTAAATGCCCCATTAAGTGTGACCTGCCTAACCCAGGAAGAAGTGCAGAACCGACTTAGTAACATTAAAATTGACAAATCACCAGGCCCTGATGGCATTCACCCTCGGGTATTAAGGGAGTTAAGTAATGTGATAGACAGGCCTCTATTCCTTTTATTTAAAGACTCTATAGAAACTGGGTCTGTTCCACTGGATTGGCGGCTAGCAAATGTGGTACCAATATTCAAAAAAGGGTGCAAAAGGGAACCTGGAAACTATAGGCCGGTAAGCTTAACATCTGTTGTGGGTAAAATGTTTGAAGGGTTTTTAAGGGATACTATTATGGAATGTCTCAATGTTAATAACTGTTTAACTCCATATCAACATGGATTTATGAAGGATCGCTCCTGTCAAACTAACCTGATCAGCTTCTATGAGGATGTAAGCTCTCACATGGACCGAGGAGAATCATTGGATGTCATTTATCTCGACTTCGGTAAAGCATTTGACACTGTCCCACATAAAAGACTGCTAAGTAAAATGAGAAAGCTTGGGCTCGGGGAAAATGTGTGTAGATGGGTAGGTAGCTGGCTTAGTGGTAGAAAACAAAGAGTGGTTATTAATGGTGCATACTCAGATTGGGCCAGGGTTACTAGTGGGGTGCCACAGGGGTCTGTATTGGGCCCCCTACTATTTAATATATTTATTAATGATCTGGTGGATGGTTTACAGAGTAAAATATCAGTATTTGCAGATGATACAAAACTATGTAAGGTAGTTAACACAAAGGAGGACAGTTTGCAACTACAGATGGATTTGAGTAAATTGGAGAATTGGGCTGAAAAATGGCAAATGAGGTTTAACACAGATAAGTGTAAGGTTATGCACATGGGAAGGAGAAACAGATGCTACGATTACT
Organism: Anomaloglossus baeobatrachus; assembly: GCF_048569485.1. Classification (NCBI taxonomy): domain Eukaryota; kingdom Metazoa; phylum Chordata; class Amphibia; order Anura; family Aromobatidae; genus Anomaloglossus; species Anomaloglossus baeobatrachus. Next base: position 559,285,464 of record NC_134358.1, on the reverse strand, counting down.
TACTAAATGGGAAACTGCTGGGGAAATCAGACATGGAAAAAGACTTAGGCATCTTAGTGAATAAGAATCTAAATTGGAGTGCCCAGTGTCAGGCAGCAGCCACCAAAGCAAATAGGGTGATGGGATGCATTAGAAGAGGTCTGGGGGCACGAGATGAAAACATCATTCTCCCTCTGTACAAATCACTAGTCAGACCACACTTGGAGTATTGTGTGCAATTTTGGGCGCCGGTGCTGAAGAAAGACATTACTGAACTTGAAAGGGTTCAGAGGCGGGCTACTAAAATAATAAATGGAATGGGTGCATTACAATACACGGAAAGGTTATCAAAATTAGGTCTCTTTACTCTAGAAAAGAGAAGACTTAGGGGAGACCTAATAAATATGTACAAATATATCAGAGGGCCATATAGAGATCTCTCCCATGATCTGCTTGTACCAAGGACTATGACAAGAACAAGGGGGCATTATTTTCGATTGGAGGAAAGAAAATTCCTACATCAGCATAGAAGAGGGTTCTTCACGGTAAGAGCAGTGAGGCTCTGGAACTCTCTTCCTGAGGAAGTGGTGATGGCCAACTCACTGAATGAATTTAAGAGAGGAATGGATGCATTTCTTGTTAGCAAAAGTATAGAAGGTTATAAATAGCATAATCTTACAGGTAGATAGAAGAGCGACCTAGATTATTAGAGGAATGGGGGGGCTGCAATACCAAGACAGGTTATTAAACTTGGGGTTAGTTAGTTAGGAAAAACAAAGGCTTAGGGGGATCTAATCACAATGTATAAATATATGAGGGGACAGTACAGAGACCTTTCCAAAGATCTCTTTACACCTAGGCCTGCGACTGGAACAGGGGGCATCCGCTAAGTCTTGAGGAAAGAATGTTTAATCATAATCACAGATGAGGATTCTTTACTGTACGAGCAGTGAGACTATGGAGCTCTCTGCCGTATGATGTTGTAATGAGGGATTCACTAGTAAAATTTAAGCAGAGCCTGAACGCATTTCTTGAAAAATATAATATTACCAGTTATGTATATTAGATTTTATTACAGGGTGTTGATCCAGGGAACTAGTCTGATTGCCGTATGTGGAGTCAGGAAGGAATTTTTTTCCCCATTGGAGCTTATTTGACACATTGGGGTTTTTTTGCCTTCCTCTGGATCAACATGTTAGGCTACAGGTTGAACTAGATAGACTTAGAGTCTCCCTTCAACCTTAAAAACTATGAAACTATGAAACTCACACTCACACTCACACACACGCGCACCTTCACCACAGACTGTACAAAACATTAATGTTTTTGCACGGATGTGTGAAGGAGGTCTTTTAGAGCAAGTGTGGGTTAATCTGCTGATTAATTCCATATGTGGCTGGTGGCCGATGAAGAAATGCCTCCTTCAATAACGGGACAGCAAACCTTTAACCTTACATAGACTGGGCAGAGGGGGGAGGCTCCTGCTGCAGGCAGTCGCACATAGGACACTAAGGAGGTAGAGCGGTGACATGACATGAGCTCTGAGGACAAACACAAATTTTTATTTATATGTTTTTTTTTCACTTTTAATTGTACTTTAGGAAAAAAAAATAGGATCACCAAGAAAATGAAATTATGGCAGCCAGTGTTTAAGATATAGATTTTTCTTTTCTTTTTGTACTTTTTCTGAGATTTTATTCCTTTAAACAGTTATTTATGGGTATGGTTTAATAGTAATTATTTACTTTATATTCTAATTTCCCCCATTACATATTGTTCATAGCTCGTTGTGCAGTGGTTAAAAGCTCTTTTTTATGAGCTTGCAAAGCCTGCTCATACACTGGCTGGTATCTCTGGAGCACACTTGTCTCTGGATCTAGTGTTTCTGGGATCCTCCAATGTGGCACATATGACCGCATTGGAGAGCGTACAATTCAGGCTAGTCAATGTCACTGCTCTAACTGTCAATCAGGTAAGAGACCCCCAACCCACAGCAATCAAGAAGTTGGTTAGCTGCTCCCATGCAGAAGCTTCCCTGGCTCACCAACAGTCTGTGTTCACCCATCTAGAGCAATGATATGTTGACACCACATGTGATCGCTGCAGGAAATTACTGGCTTTAGATTACAAGCATACAGGCAGTGATTATAGCCTCACCGTCCTTGCTGCTGCACTCTAAAGTACCTTGTCAGGCCTGCATCTATTCTATTCCCTATTAATGTCATTGTTTGCTGCATTCAGTGTAGGGATAGCTGCTGGAGTAGGGATAGGTTAGTATTAGAGGCATATAGGCAGTGATTATAGCCTCATAGTCCTTGCTGCTGCACTCTATAACCATAAGTCCCTTGTCAGGCCTGCATTTATTCTATTCTGTATTAACATCATTGCCTGCTGCATTCAGTGTAGGGATAGCTGCTGGAGGATGGATAGGCTAGGATTACAGGCATACTGTATAGGCAGCGAATATTGCCTTACAGTCCTTGCTGCTGCACTCTATAACCAAAAGTCCATCTTCAGGTCGACATCTATTGTGTTCCCTATTAATACCATAAAGTTTGCAGGCATATATCTACCTTATTTAATATATGCAAGGCATGTGGTAAGAGATGGGGAAGTGGATGTGTTGATGCATGCAGAAGCCAAGGCCATGGACCAATTGAAACTGCGCCTTCTACAGGAGTACAAGAAACATGCTCCTCCACTAGGCTGAAAGAAGTGGTTCACCCCTTTTCATTACTAGCCACATCAATATATTAAGGTTTCTCTTAAATACCTTGTGTTGCCAATAGTGCCTGTGAGCGGCGATATTGTGGTCCGCTCACTCTCTTCGTGGGACCCCTGGACTCCGTGACCTCTGATATCCGGTGATGTCACATCAACTTCCTGTTGAGCTGACATCACCCCGACCAGTCCCAGTTTTCGTGAGTCACTGGGCTGTGGGCAGCATTTCACCGCTTGTCACAGCGCAGCATCGCTCCTGCATGTGGCGCTCTGCAGTGAAGGAGGAGGGAGCAGGGAGATTCTGCGCTGTGACGCTGGGCTGTGATGAGTGGTAAAACGCCGCCCCCAGCCCAGTCACTCAGGAAGGCTGTGGCACACCTCAGTTGACGTGACATCACCGGACATTAGAGGTCACACAAAGGTTGGTTAGCGGACTGCAATAGCGCCGCTCACAGGCACTATTGGCAACACAAGGGATTTGAGAGAAACCTTGTTTCTCATCATAATGTTGATGTGGCCAGTAACGAAAAGGGGTGAACCACCCCTTTAACTTCCATAAGTGCCGCCTTCTAATTTTTGGCAGCTCTTGCACTTACTGCAAAGGCTTTAGGAGTCCTACTAACAAATTTAACAGAATATGCGTGAAGCCCTCTTTTATATCTAATACAGAGTGTATTCAAGTCCCTCCACCTAATTTTTGGCAGCCTTTGCAGATAGTGCATAGATTTTACTAGTCCCATTCCTTAATAATGGGAAAATAATTGTGTTCTGAGGCCCTCCTCTATGTGTCTACCAGGGTATATAGCAGTCCCTCTTCCTTCTTATTTTTGGCAGCCTTTGCACATAGTTGTGCTTTCATTTTAGCCATTTTCCAGCCCTCCTGTTATAGACTGTTGAAACTATGTTCAAATTTCTCATTGACTTCAATTATACTCGTTATTCAAGTTGATCCTGTTCAATTGTCCGACCTGCTCACCTCGAGTAAGGAGTATTCAAGCATTTTGGTCTCTAAAGTTATTTTTAAGATCAACAAACCCAATTGTAATCCAGTCTGATCAGAACCTTTGCTGTTAAAGGCACTCTGTCAGGACGTTTTTGCTATGTAATCTGAAGCCAGCATTCTGTAAGAGTTAACATACAGTTTACAGCCAGTCATCTCTTATCGCAAAGTCTGCTTTTGTTAAAGGGAACCTGTCAGGTGCAATATGCACATGGAACCACAAGCAGTGCTGGGTGCATATTACTAATATCTGCCTATCCGTCCCTGTAAAACAATAATGCCGCAGAGACACCATCACATGTTTCTCAACGCTGGCAGGAAACTAGCCAGGTCTTTCACCAGGAAGGAACAACCATGGGAAGGGCAGTCTCCAGTCAAGGAAACCGCCTATACCAAAACATGGTATCCATGCACAGACAGCTGTTTCGGGGTATTTGCCCCTCATCAGTGTGGAGTAGGAAACTGGCTAGTGGGAGCAATGCCTAGTAGAAGACTACATAGCTAAGGATGGTTGACCTCGGGGAGATCAACACCCAACACCGCGGAGACCCCATCACGTGTGTCTCAACGCAGTGACATTAGAACAAGGCCTCCTGGGAAAATATGCAAAACAAAAATGCAGCAGAAACACCATCACATGTTTCTCAATGCTGGCAGGAACTAGCCAGGTCTTTCACCGGGAAGAACCAACCACGGGAAGGGCAGTCTCCAGTCAAGGAAACCGCCTATACCAAAATATGGTATCCATCCACAGACAGCTGTTTCGGGGTATTTGCCCCTCATCAGTGTGGAGTAGGAAACTGGCTAGTGGGAGCAATGCCTAGTAGAAGACTACATAGGTAAGGATGGTTGACCTCGGGGAGATCAACATCCAACACCGCGGAGACACAATCACGTGTTTCTCAATGCACAGTGCACATCTTGCTATCTAATATTGGAGTACTCAATTGCAGCAGCACGGAGATGGCGGCACAGTGGTGAAAGCTCAGATGTAGTGGCACAGTGGTGAAGGCTCTGATGTAGCGGTACAGCAGTGATGGCTCTGACAAGTGGGCACAAGGGTAGAGGCTCTGATGTGGTGGCGCAGCGGTAGTAGAAAGCATACTTTAGGATGAGACAAAGGTTAGATACACAAGACTGGTACAAGGACTTGACACAGTAACAGTACAGAGACCTGAGAACTAGCAACGCACTATAGGCAATGTTGCTCAGGCACCTCTTGTCAGGGGAGGCAGACTTAAATACCTTTAGGGTAACGGGTGACCTCTGGAATTGCTTCGGGGTAATGGGATGCTGGCCTTTTAAGAAAGTGGTTGTGGCTGCGTGCGCAGCCTAAGGGATACATTGAAGGCCTGCATGTGGTCAGGAAGCAGGGAGGCTGTGGCAGACCCCTAGGCAGGAGAAGGGAGCATAGAAGCACTGGGCAGGAGAGGAGAGCAGCAACCCTGCCAAGGCCTGGGAGCGGGATCATGTCAGGATGCCGTGCTGGGACTGGGCACAGAGCACATGGAGCTAAGAGACAGGTGAGGAGAAGGGTGCTCCCTCTGGCGACTAAGAACAGGAGCGTGCGAGAGACCTGGGCAGGAACCGGGTGCTACACAAGTAAAGTGGGTTTTACACACTGCGATCTCGCTAGCGAGATCGCAAGCGAATGTACCCAACCCCGTCGGTTGTGCGTCACGGGCAAATCGCTGCCCGTGACGCACAACCTGGCTTAACCCCGTCACACTACTTAACTGCCCTGCGACGTCGCTCTGGCCGGCAAACCACCTCCTTTCTAAGGGGGCGGTTCGTTCGGCGTCACATCGACATCACACGGCAGCCGTGCAATAGAAGCGGAGGGGCGGAGATGAGCGGGACGTAACATCCCGCCCTCCTCCTTCCTGCCGCATTGCTGATGGAGGCAGGTAAGGAGATGTTCGTCGCTCCTGCGGTGTCACACACAGCGATGTGTGCTGCCGCAGGAACGACGAACAACATCGCTAATGTAAGGGGTAGTTGGACCCCCGAACCGGGAAAGAGAATCCCCCCCTGAAGACGCCACAGGAGTATGGTGGCACATTGTACCATGTTATGTGTTATGTATGGTTCTTCCCCCCCCTAGGTGCCAGTGTAGTGAGTGGATCCCCTGGTAACAGTGACAGGGAAGGAAGGGGCAGGGCAGCCTAGGAGGGAAGAGAAGGGGGGTTGGGCTCTGAACGCAGGGCAGTGTGCTGTGAGATGTAACATGGGAGAGAGCTGAGGAGAAGTGCCGGGGCAGAGTGCAGGAGTGGGTGCTGTGGCAGTGGAGCGAAGAAGTTGGAGCTAATCCGGAGCCGGTAGTGAGTACTGGCGCCGTCCCCTAGTTCAATACAAATCCCTGGGAAAGGGCTGGACTAAAATCGGGATAGGAGTACCACTGCTAGGGGGATAACAATTGGCCCCTGCAAGCAAAGGAAAGTGCCCATAGAGAAAAAGGAAACCGTTTTCGTAGAAAAGGACTTGTAACTTGTAACGTACTAAAGTAAATCTGCTGCAAACAAAAACATGGAAGCTTTGTTTAATAAAACAGTGTTTGGTTTACCCGCTGCCTGCAATTGTCTCTTTCCTGAAAGTGAAGAAGGAGCTGGAGAGCACAGAAAGAACGCTGTCATGAATGGGCCCCATGCATCCACACTCTGCCCCAACAACACACATGTTTTGCAAGTAACGGCCGGGCCGGGGTTCAGCCTGCGGCCCACAAGGCAAGGGGACCCGACTACACCCCCTGAGGTGCCCCCTGCCCCCGTTACACTAATAAACAGAAAACGATTTTTTGTTTCAGGACGACCTCTCCGGTGCAAACAATTTTGACCACTTTTGCGATCATTTAAGGTCGCTCATAAGTGTCACACACTGCGATATCGTTAATGACGCCGGATGTGCGTCACAAACACCGTGACCCCGACGATAATTCATTAACGATATCGTAGCGTGTAAAGCCCGCTTAAGTGTCGCACCCCTCCAGCCGGGGCAAAGCACATGCACAACACCATGTTGAAGAAGGAGAGTGGAGCACTGCCGGCCATTACCTGGCTCCCTCCTTCATTGCAGTCAATAGAAAAAACTATAATGCCAACTCTCCAGAAAAAAACAGAAGACCTCCAGGAAAAGTTGACAAATCGGCTGAGCAGTTGCTAAAGCCCACCACAGCCTCTAGAGAGTTTCTTGTGTAGAATTGGACTGCTCAGATGCAAATTTAGGAGGTGGGAAATGGGATGTGGGTGTGAACTATTCATGAGCAAAACTAAACATTTTTCAGCTCAAAAGAATTCCCCGGAGGAAGGTTGCCAAAAGTTAGTAAGTATGCAAACAACCTTTCTGTAGACCAATCTTGCACTCGTGTGTTACTCTCCTCCTGACTTTTCTTGTGCGAAGCAAAATGACGAGAGTAACGCTGGACAATAAACAATGTAACTAGTCTGCAACCATGAAGATGCATAAATCTGCATCAAAGCTGCATACACAAAACGGTAGCAGCACTAATTTGACTAATTTTAGGGCTACTACAATTTCTTTTCTAGTTTTGATGCAGTGGAACATTACAAAACCCACCCAGATGTATCGTTTGAGGGAACGCACCCCATTTATTTGCCTATTTATGAGCCAAGGAAATTTACCTTAATACTATTGAGTTTCCAAAAAACTTTGGCTTCCAGAACTATGCAGAAAGCAAGAAAAAAAAAAATCCTCTTCTGTCAGTTCTCTGTGGAAAATCCATGAATTCACGAGTCTGGATGAGGTGAGATCTTTGTCAGTAACTTACGATGAAATTCAGTCTCGCACCTTGATCTCGATATAGCACTTGAATACCAATTGGCTGGAAACTAATTTTGTGAATATGAATGAGGTCCCCGGTGACATCACAAATCTTTTAGTGACCTCTTGTCTGGAATATTTCCGTTATGTGTTTCTTTGCTCGGCTAATGTGAATTCTGTAAAACGCGCAGTCCTTTCACGACACCGTTCAAGGTGTTCCCAATGTTGCCGTTGTTTCGTTGAGGACACAATCACAGTAGAGACGTTGATGACATATTGCTGGGATACGCCATCAATTTCCAATCTTTCTTACGCTCTCTGCTTCCATCGCTAAAACCATTAAGTTCTACTAAGTTCATTTGGATTTTTGAAGTTGCCCAATAATGGCCAGAACTAGCTGATAGTCTGTGTAGACCCTGCCCAGTCTGACACTGGTATATCCCAGCATTATGCTATTAGTGGCAAATCACCTGATCATCACTGATTTGACGACACTGTCTTCATAACACAACATTTTCCTACCAAACACATTTACGGCATATCCTCCACTTGTCCCACCACCACAGTTCTCAGCTCAATTCTTAACTTTGTCTTCTTCAGTCTTCTTGGTTGTCCGGGTCAACCAGCGGTCACATGGGGCATGACGCAGATCATTGATATAGGGGCTAATCAGTGGCAGTGCTTGAAGATCTGGACTGAGAAGATGACCAAGCAGAGGACCAGCTGGGGAACTGCGGCGGTCGGCCAGGTGAGGGATGAATTCAGCAGAGATGACTATTAGAAATGAGTGTATCTTTTGAAATACAAATTTGCCGCCTTCTCTCAATTCTCCCCCAAAATTTGATCTACAGGGCTAATAAATTTGTATGAATTTCAATAGACAGAGGAGAGAAAGAGAGAACCACACTGATCATAAGAGCTTACACTCTACAAGAGAGAGAGCAAGAGGAACCGACTAATCATAAGAGCTTACATGCTACAAGAGAGAGGGAGAGGACCCCATTGACCAGAAGCACTTATGTGGCGCCCTGGACTAGCCAGGTAGCCACAGACAAAACACACACACACACACCCACCCCCGGACAGTTACATTAATCAGACACAAAACCCTTGTTACCTCCCTCCAGGGTCTGATGTCCACACCAGGTGGGGCAGAGCCAGGCGGTTGGCCCCACCCACCGAGGAGTTCACAGGCCTGGAGGCGGGAAAAGCAGTTAGTTCAGTCTAGGAAGTGAAAGTGAGAGGTCACAAAACTGCAAGTGTCTGGGTCAGAGCCCAGGCACTGAGAGCAGGGTTAGCGGACGGTGGTGGCCGTCTGCAGGAGTTGGTGGAACTCCGCAGAGCCGTAAGGACCGGGGCTGGGCGGTGGCCCACCGGTACTGGACCGGGGAACGGAGTGAAGCTAAGCTCACAGGCAGGGCCATCGGACCCCGACCAGGCTTGGAGCCGCCGTTAATAGTCAAATCCGAATGTGACAGGAACCCCCGGGGTTCCCTAACAACCAAGTCCCGATTGAAGGCAACCGCTCATACCGTGAGGATATACAGCCACCACCACCGGCTAGAAATCCAAGGGCCAGCGCCTGCAGGCAAAACGGGCTCCTCCGGTATCTATACACCGGGGAGCGGACTACCATTGGGAAGCCATTGGAGTCAACACAGTACACAAAGGTGCAGGGAAAGACAGCCACCATCACCTGTCCGGGGAGAGACACTGAAGCCGGTTGCGGGACCCTCCATCCAGCCGTTTGGTTTACCGCAGACTTTGTGCATCAATTGCTGAGTGAGTACACCCATGCCATCCGGCACCGCGCCGCGCTGTCCCTGCAACCCTGCACCTCACCGACCCTGCCTCCCCGTCACACCACTGGGCCCCAGGACCACCAACCCCTACCCACAGAGGGAGAAAACAACATCCCAGCTGCTCCCTACCATTGCTCCCGGGATCCCCGTCACCAGCAGCGGTGGTGCCCATCTTCACCACAACCCGTGGGTGGCGTCACGGACTAAATCCCCAAACAAACCACCCCCTTTTCACTCACGGGCGTTAGCGAGCGCAGCGCCCCGCCACCCGCGACAACTTGGCGTCACGAACAGGATTGAACCGATCTACTTACCAGTAGAAGTGCGCCTTGTGGTCTCCGCCGGCGGTGTCCGGCCGAAAAATTTGAAGCGCCGCCATCTTTGGCGCAAAGATTTCCCACTCGAGCGTCTTCCCCAAGCAGGGGAAGCCCCGCCCCAACAAGCGGAAGTGCTAAAGAGAACCAAGGGGGGACGGGGAAAAGATTTCTGCGCCCGACGGAGCCGTTGGAGGAGCGGCGGTCGCAGCCGCGGCGGCATGCAACTAATACTCTGCAGGATACACGGTTCCTGGGACCCCGAAGCCGTAGCACCATGTCAACTCCACCTGCAGAACCTGAGGGCTTGGAGGCGGTGCCCGGGACAGCGGCGTGGATAAGAGCCCGAACAGTGAAGATCTGTCAGCGCCACCGGAACCAGATATGCCTCCTGATGAAGCAGTGGACCGCGGAGGTGGAGGAGTTGGCTACGATCGCCAGGGTGAATGGGATGGAGGCCATGATGGAGGAGCTGGTGGGTGACCCACGCCCCTATGTCCCCGAGGGACCGACTGCCACGGCTGAGGGGCCCGGTCTGCCCCTGGCCCCCACACCGCCTCCTCCTCCAATGCCCGTGTGCCCCACCACTGCTGGTCTGACTGGTTTGTGGCCCCCTGCAGCGACAGCAGAACCTGAAGTGCCGCCGCAAGAAGACTCAGCGACCGCGGCAGCTGGCGGCAACCCGCCTGGCGCGGAAACGGATGGTAGCGATTCCGGGCCCGATACAGAACCGGTCTCGGAGGCCGAGGAGGTGGGTGAGAGTCTTCCCCACGGCAGTGCACCAGTAGCTTTCTATGTCCCGTGCGGCGGTGGGAACGGATACCGGGTGGCCCTCTCCCACCAAGCCTGCCACCGTATGTTCGCAATATTGGGGGTGGAGGGCGAGGCCACCTCAGAGGAAGAAGTGGAATAGGCAGCAGTCCACCGTTGCACCCTGTTGTCCCCCGTTGGGACCCTCAGCAAAATTAATCAATCTGAAAAATCACCAGATTACAGTCCGAGAAGAGAACCGTCTCCGTTGGGACTGGAGTTATCCTGTTGTTAAGTTCATTCCCATACCCACACGAGAAACTGCTCATGGACATGGCCGAGAACTAGCAGGCCACCCACGAACTTGTGGGCCTGTAAATAATGTTGTGGGATGGATACCGTTGCCGCCTCCGGAAAGGCAGATTGGAGGAAGGGCCTGCAGCAGAGCAGGCTGGGGCCCGGCCACCACCAGGACCGGTGGCCATCCTCCGGGGGTCAGGGGTCCCCCTTGGACGTGGGGTCCCCTGAAGTGACAGTCAGGTGCGAGTTACCGTACCCGTTCCCGCTCGGGCAGCCTGAACCTGGACTGGGGTAAAGGGGTGCTGCCCACTTCTTAGGGGGGAATGTGGCGCCCTGGACTAGCCAGGTAGCCACAGACAAACCCCCCCCCCCCACCCCCACGCCCGGACAGTTACATTAGTCAGCAACAAAACCCTTGTTGCCTCCCTCCAGGGTCTGATGTCCCCACCAGGTGGGGCGGAGCCAGGCGGTTGGCCCCACCCACCATGGAGTTCACAGGCCTGGAGGCGGGAAAAGCAGTTAGTTCAGTCTAGGAGGTGAAAGTGAGAGGTTACAAAACTGCAAGTGTCTGGGTCGGAGCCCAGGCACTGAGAGCAAGGTTGGCAGATGGTGGTGGCCGTCTGCAGGAGTTGTTGGAACTCCGCAGAGCCGTAAGGACCAGGGCTGGGTGGTGGCCCACCGGTACCGGACCGGGGAACGGAGTGAAGCTAAGCACACAGGCAGGGCCATCGGACCCCGACCAGGCTTGGAGCCGCCGTTAATAGTCAAATCCGAATGTGACAGGAACCCCCGGGGTTCCCTAACAACCAAGTCCCGATTGAAGGCAACCGCTCACACCGTGAGGATATACAGCCACCACCACCGGCTAGAAATCCAAGGGCCAGCGCCTGCGGGCAAAACGGTCTCCTCCGGTATCTATACACCGGGGAGTGGACTACCGTTGGGAAGCCATTGGAGTCAACACAGTACACAAAGGTGCAGGGAAAGACAGCCACCATCACCTGTCTGGGGAGAGACACTGCAGCTGGCTGCGAGACCCGTCCATCCAGCCGTTTGGTTTACCGGAGACTTTGTGCATCAATTGCTGAGTGAGTACACCCGTGTCACCCGGCACCGCGCCGCGCTGTCCCTGCAACCCTGCTCCTCACCGACCCTGCCTCCCCGTCACACCACTGGGCCCCGGGACCACCAACCCCTACCCACGGAGGGGGAAAACAACATCCCAGTTGCTCCCTACCATCGCTCCCGGGATCCCCGTCACCAGCAGCGGTGGTGCCCATCTTCACCACAACCCGTGGGTGGCGTCACGGACTAAATCCCTAAACAAACCACCCCCTTTTCACTCACGGGCGAGGAGCACCGCTCGAGTCCCCGGATCCGGCCCTCCGCTCGAGCCACCAAGCAGCAGCCGCAGCAGTGCCGGACCCGAGCGTTAGCGAGCGCAGCGCCCCGCCGCCCGCGACACTTACGCTCAATAGAAGAAAGAGAGCGAGGACCCCAATGACCATAAAAGCTTACACTCTACAGGAGAGAGAGAGAACACCACAGACCATAATAGCTTACACTCTACAGAAGAGAGAGCAATATACCAAAAAAAACCAAAAAAAACGAACAAAGTAGTCACTGAATAGTAAATCTTTATTAATACATAATTAAAATGCACACATAATAAAACACAGCTATTGACTGGAAAATAGGCGTCAAAAACCTTGCATAGTATATATATTAGGTAGAAAAAATATATATATGAGGCAAAGGGGTTAGTGTAAAAGGATTCAAAAGGATGAATAAATAAGTAAACACAATACACAACTAAAGTGTCAAGTGCTGAAAAGTTGTGGCCAGAGGTCATGCCACTACAATTAGAGTAAGATCAGCTGATGATTATTCAGCTGATAGTAGCCAGCAGGGTAACCATCATACAAAATCCACAGGACACAAAACCTAAAAGCCTCAAATGCAGGTAGAATTCAGAGGAGACGGCCCAAGACAGTGTCAAGGAGAAAATATACATAGTTGAAAAGGTGTCAGAATCGGCACACAGTAACACTAAATGGTAGTATGATAAATTCATCTAATAGATAAGAGAGCACGGCCTCCTCAAGGTAACACGACGCCTTCCCCGACGCGCGCACGTTTCGTTGCGTCTTCTTCAGGGGGTTGAAGAACGCCTTCCCCGCCGCCCGCGACACTTACGCTCAATAGAAGAAAGAGAGCGAGGACCCCAATGACCATAAAAGCTTACACTCTACAGGAGAGAGAGAGAACACCACAGACCATAAGAGCTTACACTCTACAGAAGAGAGAGCAAGAGGAACCTACTAGCCATAAGAGCTTACAGTCTACAGGAGATAGAGAGAGGACCCCACTGACCATAAGAGCTTATACTCTACAGGAGAGAGGACCTCGCTGACCATAAGAGCTTACACTCTACAAGGGAGAGAGGACTCCACTGACCATAAGAGCTTACACTGTACAGGAGAAAAAGAAAGGGAACCCTGCTGACCATAAGAGTTTACACTCTACAGGAGAGAGAGGACCCCGCTGACTATAAGAGCTTACACTCCACAGAAGAGAGAGGACCCCACTGACCATAAGAGCTTACACTCTACAGGAGAGAGAGGACCCCACTGAACATAAGAGCTTACACTCTACAGGAGAGAGAGAGATGACCCCGCTGACCATAAGAGCTTACACTCTACAGGAGAATGAGAAAGAACCCCGATGGATGATCACCCCATAGGTGAGTGTAATAAAAGGTCTTTTTTAGGTTTTCAAAATTGGCTAGTGGACAAATATATAGCATTCTAGAATTCTGTTAATTATGGCTTAATGGTGGTGACTGCACTTTATATGAGAAGAACCTGGTGACATGTTCCCTCTAATGGCAAGTCCTCGTGCTCTTTCTGCACTTTCATCCCAGGGACTTAAGAAATTTTTCTTGTGTATCTTAGTAAACTAATTCATGTACAGAGTTAATATCAAAAATATTAAATACAACCAAGGTCTGAAAATCCAAATTTATCTCAATATCGGAAGAATAATTAATTTTCAGCCATAGATGTGGTCACCCGTCAGGGACTCTCATCTATCTGCAGACCTGAGATTCCCCAATCTAGAATCAAGTGAAGGTCCCAGAAGAGGGACCCACAAACATAATTGCCTATCATAAAACAACCCATTTAAGACCAGAGTCACACGTGCGAATGACTCGCGCGAGTCTCGCATCGCAACACCCATCATGGCTTTCCACTCGCTAGGCAGGAGCATCTGAGCTGCATAGAAATACATTCAGCCGACCCACAGCTGTCCGGAAAGCGCCAAGTCATGATGGAAGTTACTATTTGAGACTCATGCGAGTCACTTCCAAGTGTGACTCCGGCCTAATAGGGCTTACCAGCCATCTGAAGTTACAGAAAATCAATATTATACACCATAACTTTGTAATTTTTGGAGGACGTACAACAAGCAAAGTGGGCAAAAGAAGTCGTAAAGCATGGAAGGCTTTTTAGCAGAAGGGGCATCAAGGATTACCCAACAGCTAGATCCCCACCAATGGTGATGACTTGAGGTGTACTAGTACTATGCCATAACTGCAGCTTCTTAAAAGACCGGTTTAGTCAACTGACTCCAATCTGTCCTCTACCATGTTTAACCATTGTGGAACTCCTTAGGAAGAGTCTCCGAGCACCAATAACCCTCTGTAAAGAGATTCTTGTGGGAGGGGGGCAAACCTTCATTATATGAGTCCATCCAAATTACACAAACTGCACCAAGGTCATAGATACAGTTATTGCCTAAAGTGTTGGCACCCTTGAAATGGTTCCAAAAATGAGTTTTCTCGTAGAAAGTTATTGCAATTACACACATTTTGTTATACACATGTTTATGTCCTTTGTGTGTATTGGAACAACACAAAGAAAAACAGAGAAAAAAAGCAAATTGGACAAAATTTCACACAAAACTCCAAAAATTGGCTGGACAAAATTGTTGTCCCCTCAGCTTAATATTTGGTTGCTCGACCTTTACCCTTTGGAATAAATACCTGCAATCAATCACTTCCTATAACCGTCATAGTGTTTCTAACTCCTGTAACCTGGAATTTCTGACTCTTCTTAATAAACTGCTCCAGGTCTCTCATATTTGAAGGCGTCTTCACTTCTCCCAACAGCAATGTTAAGATCTCTCCACCGGTGTCACTGGGATTTAGATCCAGACTCATTGCTGCCACTTTAGAACTAGAGATGAGCGAGCCTCTGAAGGCTCGATGATCCGTTCGACGAACATCTCGAGCCCCATTGAAACTAATGGGAGGCAAACACATAAAAACACATTATAAATGTACACATACAGTTAATAAACATTGCCATAACACTTACCGGTCCCCGCGATGCGTCCTGCACTCTGTCTCCCGCCGCATTTGACTCGCCCACCCCAGGGCTATGGGACACCCGGTGACGGGCCGGACTAGTCCGGGGGATGTCAGTGGTGGCGGGGCCCGACTCCGTGGCCCTGGTGGGTGTCAGTTTAATAAGGCTGGTGACTTGGGAGCAATTAAAGTATTTGTTTCGTGACGCCACCTGTGGTCTGCGGCTATTAAGCCGCCGCTGCTGTGTGAGGCCTCCGGGGTGATGATACGGCAGCAATGGTGGTACTGCTCCCCACAGGTGGAGCGGAGCCCCGGGGACACTGTTAGTGCTCGTGAAAGTCTATGGTGTTGTGTGGCTAACACGGTGCAGGGCCGACAGGCAATGAAAGAACCAGGCACAAACAACAGTCTCTTTACCTTCTCCTCTTTTACTTTAGGAACAGTCCAATCCTGGGAGACCGTCACAGGTGGTGAAGGGGATCCGGTCGGCCTGGAAGTACTTGGGGTGATCTTTCTGGCCAGCTGAGTATGAGGCCTACTCCTGTTCCTTTCTTTACTACGATAGGACCCTGCTTCTCTGGATCCAGCAATGGCCCTCTTTGCTGCTGGGACCGATGGTACGTCCCTTTCCCTCTGTGGTAGGCTGCGCAGGCCCTCTCTGGTGCTTCTCTGCTGGAGTCCACACCGGGCCCTGATGCTGCAGCTGTACCTTCGGGCTGTTTATGGGCCAGGTGCTTGCAGCTCTCCTGCCCTTCGGATTCGGCTACCAGGGAGTATTTTAAGCCCTGGTGGCCACAGACTCCGATGTCCGAGTCTCTTCTCTGCCTCTCTGCTACTCCTGCTTCCCTGGGCCAAGCTGTTCCAGCTCCAGGCCCCAGATCCACAGGACAGCACACTCTGCGTCTGCTTCCTTTCACTTCTCTCTACAGACTGAACACTACTTCCTCCCTCAGGTCAGACTTAAGGAATGCTCCCTGGAATTCCAGGTTCAGAGCTCCCCCTGCTGGCCGGAGGGAGAACTGCGTTGGATGTTAAACTTACTGGCCAATAGACCTCCCAATTACCTCCAGGCTCAGCATTAACCCTTTGGGAGGGCAATGCTGTCGTGGCGACCAGGTCCTGGGGCGCCACACTCCCCCTTAGTTAAATTCAGTACTCTCGGACTGTAGAAACAAACATAACATGTTAGAACATTTCATCCCATTATGGGAGGCGCATTACTTAAACGTTACAAACTTAAACATTACTATAAGAGTCCAGTGTGGCTCCCTGCCGGGTGTCCATTACACTGCTCCATGGGGGACCCGCCGCGATCAAACCCCCAACGTAGGCTCTGGGCGTGCGTCAGAGCATTGATGACCCCACTCTATGCACGCCGGACGGGTTTTTCTTCAGGGGTGTTGAGCACACTGGTGCTAACTATGTACAATTAGAGTGTTGGCCACCCATAGTCCAGTGGCCCAATTGTCCATTCACTTAATCACCTAAAACAAAACATTACATACCAGACATTTTCACATAACTATTTACACTCTGTTAGGTATTTTACTTTCTATGTTCTATACCTTGGAGGGGGCTGTCCCCGAGTGCTACGTTGGGACCGGCGTAGCTCTGGGGTTTGTCCCTGACTACTTGGAGTGTCTGCCCCCCCCGTGTTATTGGTAGGCCTAACCCTGACAGGGATGCATGTTGGTTGCCTACGGGGTCTCATATTCGCCAAGGGTACGGCAGGTTCACCACTGGCAGGGGGTAGAGCCTCCTGTTCTACTGCTGGCGTGTCACCTCGTGTTGGAGCGGACGGTTCTTTAGGTGGATCTGGAACCTCTTCTGTTTCTGGCTCGACCAACTGCGGGAACGTCAACACTGGTACCACTATGGCATTGTTTATTCGGGTCCAAGTTTTGGGGAATTTTCCAAGGATTGTTTGGATCATCTCTTCCTCTTTTTCTGGACTTTGGGGACTTTCTTGTACTTCTTCTACTTCTTTTTGGGTTCTGCACCGTTCGGGGCACGCATTCAGGCGGTCTCGAGAAACTGCTTGATAGGTCTTGCCTTCATCTTTGCTTATGAGGCATACCTTACTATTGTCAAAGTTGGAGGGGATAATGGTGTAGGGTTCATTCTCCCACTGATCATCAAATTTATGCGCCCTCCGCTTTTTCTTGAGGACCTGTTCTCCAGGTGCTAAGGGAGTTGCTGGAGCTGTTTGATTGTAATGCTGCTCTTGTCTAGGTCTTGCTTGGGACAGGCTCCTTTCTACGCATTCCTGGACCTTGCGGTACTGCTGTTGTCGCTCTGTATCCCAATCTTCTATCTCCTGAACCGCTTCAGGTGACACAGTCCCCATCCCAAAGTCTACAGGTAACTTGCCAGGTCTTGCTCGCATCAGGTAAGCAGGGCTGCAGTTGGTCGAAGTTACTGGGATATGGTTGTACAGGTCTACCAGATCTGGTAACTTCTCTGGCCATTGGTTTCTTTCTTCCAGAGGTAGAGTCTTGAGCATATCAATAACCACATGGTTCATCTTCTCGCACAATCCATTGGTTTGGGGGTGGTACGGTGTGGTTCTGATTTTCTTACAACCGTACATGTTACAGAACTCTTGGAACACTTCTGCCTCGAATGCAGGACCTTGATCAGTCAGTACCCTTTCAGGGTAACCGTGAGGTCGACAAAAGTATGCCTGAAATGCTCTAGCTGCTGTTCTGGCTGTCTGGTCCTTCACGGGCACTACTACCAGGAAACGAGAGTAATAGTCCACAATGGTGAGGGCGTACACATAGCCTGACCGGCTTGGTGTTAACTTCACGTGGTCCAGGGCCACCAACTCCAGGGGCTACTTCGTGACAATTGGCTGTAGGGGAGACCTCTGGCTGGCATCATCTTTCCGCCTCAGGTTACATGGACCAAAGTCTCGGCACCACTTCTCGACTGTCTTTCTCATGTGCACCCAGTAGAACCGATCACGGAGTAGGGTCTCCAACTTCTTCCACCCGAAGTGTCCTGCGTTATCATGGTAAGCTGCTAGGACCATTGGAGCATCCCTCTGTGGGACCACTATGTGCCAGACGAGTTCATTTGTTCGCCAGTTGACATATCTCTTGCAGAGCTTGCCTTGGTATGTGAACAGTCGTCCCCTGTCCTTCCACAGCTGCTGGGATTCTTCTGGAGCATCTGGGCCAAGATGGGTCTCAGCTTGTGCTAGCTTCTCTTTGACCAATCGCACGGCCGGGTCACCGTTCTGTGTCTCTTCCCAATTATGGTGGAGTAATGGGTTGACCGAGACCTCGTGCTGGCTCGAGCGCTTCACTCCTACAGCATGCTCACACTGGGAAACACCTTGGTGATGGAAAGCCGGTAGCTCTATCTCTTCGAGTTCATCCAGATCTTCTCCAGACTCGGGTAAGTGAGGCATTCTGGACAGCGCATCAGCATTGTTATTCTTCTTGCCAGCTCGGTACTTGATGGTAAAGTCAAAGTTAGACAGCCAGGCCATCCATCGCTGTTCCAACGCACCTAACTTGGCTGTTGCCAGATGTGTCAACGGATTGTTGTCCGTGAAGATGGTGAACTTGGCCGATGCCAGATAGTGCTTGAAGCGTTCAGTCACTGCCCAAACAATAGCGAGGAACTCTAGCTTGAAGGAACTGTAGTTTTCTGGGTTCCTTTCTGTGGGCCGAAGCTTCCTACTGGCGTAAGCTATCACCTTCTCTCTGCCTCCCTGCACCTGGGACAGAACTGCTCCCAGGCCCACGTTGCTGGCGTCTGTGTACAGTACAAACGGCTGGCTGTAGTCAGGGTAGGCCAGAATTTCTTCTCCCGTGAGAGCCCCTTTCAGCCGGACAAAGGATGTTTCTATTTGGCTGCTCCATTCAAATGGAGGGCTCTGCTTCTTAGCCTGCTTTGGCTGGCCCACCAGGAGATCTTGAAGGGGCGCTGCTATCTTTGTGAAACCATCAATGAACCTTTGGTAGTAGCCCACCAGCCCAAGGAACTGCCGCACCTCCTTTACCGTCGTGGTTCTTGGCCAGTCCTTGATTACGGTGACTTTCTCCGGATCAGGTGCCACACCTTCTGCGCTGACCACATGACCCAGGTACTGTACCTTTGGCTTCAAGAGGTGACATTTGGACGGCTTCATCTTCAGGCCATATTCCGACAAGGACTCAAACACTTCTGCTAAGTGCCTCAGGTGGTCTTCATAAGTCTTGGAGTAGACTATGACGTCATCCAGGTACAACAGCACGGTTTCAAAGTTGTGGTGGCCCAAGCAGCACTCCATCAACCTTTGGAATGTCCCTGGGGCGTTGCAGAGCCCGAATGGCATACAGTTGAACTCGCAGAGGCCCATTGGCGTCGTGAATGCAGTCTTCTCCTTGTCCGCCTCTGCCACGGGAACCTGCCAATACCCACTGGTGAGATCCAAGGTGGAGAAATAGTTAGCTGAGTTTAAGGCTGTTAGTGACTCCTCTATTCTGGGTAGTGGATAAGTATCTTTATGTGTAATGCGGTTAATTTGTCTGTAATCTACACCCATTCTCATTGTACCATCTTTTTTCTTTACGAGCACTAGTGGAGCTGCCCAAGGGCTACAACTATCTCTGATAACCACAGCCTCCTTCATTTCCCGTAACATTTCTTTGGCACGCTGATACTGTGCGGGGGGTACAGGGCGGTATCTCTCTTTAATGGGATGATGATCACCCGTGGGGATTTGATATTTAACCCCTTTTACCTGCCCAAAATCTAGGGGGTGTTTGCTGAAGACCCGCTCGTACTCCTGTACCACCCGGTAAACCCCATGCTTTTGGTGTGAGGGGGTGGAGTCGGTGCCCACATGTAATTTTTGGCACCAGTCTTCCAGCTGCCCCTTGGAGCCATTGTCTTCCGCCTGGTCGGACGGGATCAAGGGTTCCACTGCTTTGATGGTATTGTTACTGACAGTGTACAGTTTTGCTACAGTGGCATACCGGGGCAATTTGGCTTCCTCCTCCCCACAATTCAGGACACGGACGGGCACTCTCCCCTTGCGGACATCTGCTACCCCTCTGGCTATCAGGACTCCAGGCCTACTGTCTGAATACACCGGTTCTACCAAGGCATGGTAATCCTGACCCTTGAGGCCTATTGCTGCCCGACACCATATCAACATTTCACTTCTTGGGGGTATTGCAATGGGGAGGGGGTCACTTACCCTCACACTGCCAATTTCTCCTCCGGCCAGCTCTACCTGCTGCCTCCTCATCAGGGCTCTGATCTCCCTCTGTAGGGCACGCTGCTGCCCGGAGCTGGCAGTTTCAGACGCCTGTTGCAACAAAATTATCACTTCGGCAATACAATTTTCTATCACATTTGTACCAATGGTTAGCAGTGGGTCAGATTCTTTGCGATCAATATCTACAATTATCATCCCCTGACATGGCAATTCTACCCGCCCCACTTTAATGGTTACTTCTTTATACCCAATTTGAGGTAAGGGCTGACCATTACTGGCCACAATTGTTAAATCATCATCTGGGCCATGGTCAATGTCTGAATCAGCCCAATATCTTTTGTACAGTTTATATGGGATGGTTGTTACCTGGGACCCCGTATCCAGGAGGGCATTCAGAGGGATCCCATCCAGCACAATAGGAAGGACCGGGCGTCCTCCCACATACTTGCTGCGACTGGGGGTTGAGCCGGGCTTCCTTACACCTGGGGGTTGGCTCCTGGCCCCAGGCTCGGCCCATTTAAAGGACAGTGTCTTGCAATATGGCCCGCCTGACTGCAGCGGCGGCAGATCGGTTGTCCCGTTGAATCATACCGGTCTGTATCTTTTCCTCGGGTCGGCGGAATCCTCCTCTGTCGCATCCATGGGACGTCATCTGGGCTGGAGGCCAACTCGATTCTTGCAGGCGATGGGGTCACTTGTAGAGACTGCACGGTCTTGGCAAGGGCAGCTACAGTCTTGGTCAGCTCCTGGACCTGCTGTCTGAGCTCTGCAGTGGGATCCTTATCCAGGGACTGCGCCTCAGCCCCTGCAGCGGCTCGTGTTGCAGGCACCACCCCGGGGTACGTGATAGCAAGAGGCCGGAGGGGAACTGGGTCATTCGGTGTAGATTCTCTCAGTACCCGGATGGCCTGGTCCTTAAACTTTGCAAAGTCCAGAGCAGGGTTCTGCAGGACCATGATACGCAGCTGGGTCCTGTGGGCGTCTGACAGGAGCCCCTCTATGAACTGCTCAGTTAGAAGTTTGTCTTCTTCACGTACACTCTCTGGGTCCACCTGTTTAACTGCTTTCAGGGCCTCCTGCAAGTTTAAGGCATAGTCCCTTATGCTGTCTGTGGCCCGTTGTTTGCACCCAAAGAATCTCATCTTTATTTCTGCTGCGGTGCGGGTGTCAAAAGTACTCTTTAGCTTGGCCAGTATCTGGGTTGCTGTCCCTTTATCTGTATCAGGCCATGACTTCACTTCACGCTGGGCCGCGCCGGCTAGCTGCCCCATTAATATGCCCACCTTCTGGCTCTCAGTCAGCGGATACACCCGGAACAAGCTGTGCAGCCTTTCTCTGAAGTCGCTCAAGGTATGGGACTCCCCGGAGTACTGCGGCAGCCATTCTGCTCCCGGGATGTACGGCATTGTGATCGGCATTACCGGCGCTACAGCGGGGGCTGGGGCGACGGCGACTGGGATTGCTTCGGCTGGTGCTGCGGCGTCTCGGGCTATGGCAGCCACCTGCCCTCCCTCCGAGTCGGACATCTTCCTCCCCCTTAGTGAACCTTACCAGGCTCCGTTCACTTTTCAAATTCCCTTCTGGGTCTCGCGGGGTTAACGGCGCTCTGCTCTGATGGCGCGCTCCCGTTGCGCTCTTTGTCAGGCACGCCCCCCCTTCTTCCTGCGCTTGGCGAGGCTAATGGCGGCGGCAGTTTGCAAACAGTAACACAGTCTCTTAAGCACAGTTTCTGCAGGCGCACAGTACCCGGTGGGACCGGGCACGAAATCCTGTTCGTGACGCCAAAAGTTGACTCGCCCACCCCAGGGCTATGGGACACCCGGTGCCGGGCCGGACTAGTCCAGGGGACGTGAGTGGTGGCGGGGCCCGACTCCGTGGCCCTGGTGGGTGTCAGTTTAATATGGCTGGTGACTTGGGAGCAATTAAAGTATTTGTTTCGTGACGCCACCTGTGGTCTGCGGCTATTAAGCCGCCGCTGCTGTGTGAGGCCTCCGGGGTGATGATACGGCAGCAATGGTGGTACTGCTCCCCACAGGTGGAGCGGAGCCCCGGGGACACTGTTAGTGCTCGTGAAAGTCTATGGTGTTGTGTGGCTAACACGGTGCAGGGCCGACAGGCAATGAAAGAACCAGGCACAAACAACAGTCTCTTTACCTTCTCCTCTTTTACTTTAGGAACAGTCCAATCCTGGGAGACCGTCACAGGTGGTGAAGGGGATCCGGTCGGCCTGGAAGTACTTGGGGTGATCTTTCTGGCCAGCTGAGTATGAGGCCTACTCCTGTTCCTTTCTTTACTACGATAGGACCCTGCTTCTCTGGATCCAGCAATGGCCCTCTTTGCTGCTGGGACTGGTGGTACGTCCCTTTCCCTCTGTGGTAGACTGCGCAGGCCCTCTCTGGTGCTTCTCTGCTGGAGTCCACACCGGGCCCTGATGCTGCAGCTGTACCTTTGGGCTGTTTATGGGCCAGGTGCTTGCAGCTCTCCTCCCCTTCGGATTCGGCTACCAGGGAGTATTTTAAGCCCTGGTGGCCACAGACTCCGATGTCCGAGTCTCTTCTCTGCCTCTCTGCTACTCCTGCTTCCCTGGGCCAAGCTGTTCAAGCTCCAGGCCCCAGATCCACAGGACAGCACACTCTGCGTCTGCTTCCTTTCACTTCTCTCTACAGACTGAACACTACTTCCTCCCTCAGGTCAGACTTAAGGAATGCTCCCTGGAATTCCAGGTTCAGAGCTCCCCCTGCTGGCCGGAGGGAGAACTGCGTTGGATGTTAAACTTGCTGGCCAATGTACCTCCCAATTACTTCCAGGCTCAGCATTAACCCTTTGGGAGGGAAATGCTGTTGTGGCGACCAGGTCCTGGGGCGCCACACATTTCCTTCCGATAATCGCTGCGTCTTCCCGGTAACCAGCACTGATGATAGGACCTTCCGTGACGACAAAAAAAGCATGTGACCAGTCATGTGTCTATTATCTCATTGGCTTCAGACTCGTCACATGGCTATGACGTCATGCTAGGTCTTGTCATTGCATCTCTCCGGTACCCGGTGATCGTACCAGCATCTCCGTATACTGGCGAAATGCTCTGGCACATGGTCGACTCCCTGTTCCTGCATGTGTGCTCTCTTTACAGAGTCAGCCCACATGCAGAGACTAGCTGTCACAGCCGGTAAATAGCGGCACCGGGAGGCATGTGATCGGAGCACCATGCTATGGTAACCCGCCTGTCAGCGGTGACGTCACCGCTAACAGCCCGCAGCCTCTGCTCACTCTCACTGAGTGAATAGACTGCATGGAGCAGCAGCGTCTTCCTCCCATGCAGTGCTGTCTGATGTAGCAGAGCTGCATGGATTGAAGGAGAAAGAGGACAGAAGAGCAGGATCGTTGAGGGCTGACAGGGAGTAATAAACATGGAGTCTCTAAGTGTGTCTGTGTATTTATTTCTATTAAAGTATTTTTTCTCTGTGTGGTGTCTTTTTTTTAACCCTTTATTGGAGATTCTTAATGGCCGGGTCAAACTTGCCTGACATTAAGAATCTCTGGCTTAATACTAGCTAGTAAAACAAAGCTAGTATTAACTCATTATTACCCAGCGAGCCACCCGGCTTCAGGGCAACTGGAAGAGTTGGATACAGCGCCAGATGATGGCGTTTCTATGAAAGCGCCATTTTCTGGGGCGGCTGTGGACTACAATTCGCAGCAGAGGGGCCCAGAAATCTCGGGCTAACCTGTGCTGCGGATTCCAATCCACAGCTGCCTAGTTGTACCTAGCTGGACACAAAAATGGGGCAAAGCTCATGTCGATTTTTTTTTTAATTATTTCATGAAATTCATGAAATAATTAAAAAAAGGGCTTCCCTATTTTTTTAGTTCCCAGACGGGTACAAATAAGCAGCTGGGGGTTGGGGCAGCCATACCTGCCTGCTGTACCTGGCTAACATACAAAAATATGGCGAAGCCCACGTCATTTTTTTGGTGGGCAAAAAACTCCTGCATACAGTCCTGGATGGAGTATGGTGAGTCTTGTAGTTCTGCAGCTGCTGTTTGCTCTCCTGCATACATTAGTGAATAGAGCATGCTGAGCCTTGTAGTTCTGCAGCTGCTGTCTGCTCTCCTCCATACAGAAAGACAGCAGCTGCAGAACTACAAGGCTCAACATACTCCATCCAGGACTGTATGCAGGAGTTTTTTGCTCCCCCCCAAACATTATGTGGGCTTTGCCATGTTTTTGTATGCTAGCCAGGTAAAGCAGGCAGCTATGGACTGCCCCCAACCCCCAGCTGCCTATTTGTACCCAGCTGGGAACCAAAAAATATAGGGAAGCCCTTTTTTTTAAATTATTTCATGAATTTCATGAAATAATCTAAAAAAAAAAATGACGTGGGCTTCGCCCAATTTTTGTGTCCAGCCAGGTACAACTATGCAGCTGGGGATTGGAATCCGTAGCTCAGGGTGCCCAAGCTTTCTGGGCACCCCTGCTGTGAATTGTATTCCGCAGCCACCCCAGAAAAGGGCGCTTTCATTGAAGCGCCATCTTCTGGTGCTGTATGCAACGCTTACAGCTGCCCTGGTGACTGGTGGCTCGCTGGGTAATAATGGGGTTAGGGCTAGCTGTATATTATCAACTGGCCCTAAGCCCGAAATTCATGGTGTCATGCCAATATTAGAAATGACCACCATGAATTTCTAGAACAGATAAAAAAAACCCATAACACACAGAAAAATATTTTTATTAGAAATAAAACACAACACAATTAGTGACTCCATCTGTATTGAAATAAAGAACCCCCCTCCACAGTAATCCTGGGTCAAGGGTCCCGCGCCATCCAATCCGCATCCAATATCATCTGATCGGTTTGCTGGAAGGCAAAGCGATCAGATGATGTGTCAGGTTCAAGGGCCTGAATCACATGACACAGCAGCTGATTGTATAAATGGCTTTTATACAATCAGATGATGCATCAGTGCAAAAAAACAAACAAACTACACACTTCTGTGCAGACTCCTGTCTGACAGCATCAGCTGATAGTTTAGCTGGCCAGGCGGTAAAAAGCCGGCCTCACCGCTCAACTTATAGTGTCAGCTGATTCCGTCAGGTGACTGCATCAGCTGATCATCGCCAGGTCTGAGAGAGAGAGAGAGAGAAGAGAAAGCAAAAAGAGAGAGAGGAGAGAGAAGAGAGAGAGGAGAGAAAAGAGAGAGAAGAGAGAGGGGAGAGAGAGAAAAGAGAGATAGAGAAGAAAGAGAGAGAAGAGAGAGAGGAGAGAGGAGAGAGAGAGGGAAAAAGAGAGACTGAGAAAAAGAGAGAGAGAAAAAGAGAGAGAGACAGAGAGACTGAGAGAGACTGAGAGAGACAGAGAGAGAGAGTAAGAGAGAGAGACTGAGAGAAACTGAGAGAGTGAGAGACTGAGAGAGACAGAGAGAGAGACAGAGAGAGAGACTGAGAGACAGATAGAGAGATTGAGAGACTGAGAGAGACAGAGAGAGAGAAGAGAGAGGAGAGAGAGAAAAAGAGAGAGAGGAGAGAGAGAGAGGAGAGAGGAGAGAGAGAGAGAGAGAGGGAAAAAGAGAAAAAGAGACTGAGAAAAAGAGAGAAAAAGAGAGAGAGAAAAAGAGAGAGAGACAGAGACTGAGACTGAGAGACTGAGAGAGACAAAGAGAGAGAGAGAGAGAGAGAGAGAGAGACAGAGACTGAGACTGAGAGACTGAGAGAGACAAAGAGAGAGAGAGAGAGAGAGAGAGAGAGAGCAATGCAGCCTCATTCCGTGAACTGATCCGATTTTAGAGGTGTGGCTCACAGCTGATGTCCGGCTCCTCCCCTCAGTGGATAATTAAATTAAATTATAATTATAAATAAATAATTCTAATTTAAAATAAATTAAATTTTTTACCGGGACTAGAACTCATGAACTAATGCTTCTGAGTTGAGCGCTCTAACCATTGAGCTACTGGCTGTAATGAAAAACATAGGCAGGGGGACGAACGGCAACAGTCACCGAAATTTCAGAGATCTACGGACCACAGAAGATGAAAAACCTCAGTGACAGTCTGTCTGACGCCTTGATTCATCCTCTTACCTACTTTTCCTTTTAATAGACTGGAGTTATGCCGCAGTGTCTTGGTGGGGATATCAAGTTATTGAACAAACTATCTTTGTGAGCAAAGGTTGGCAGGGATCTAGTGGGGGAGGATTATGGGCTGCCTTGGGACATGGGTGACTCGCCGAGCCGGGGGATGCTTGTCCACACAATCTATACCCTCCTTCCTTGGGGATGTATCCTGTGGTTCGGCGAGGGAAGTAACGAAATAACCGACTTGGTCAAACTGGGTGGGTGTAAGTAAGAGATATGGACGGCACCCTGGTATTCTTTTGTATCTATTTCCTATGGTGCAAGATGAGCTTCTTTATTATGATTGTATAACCAAGCACACTCATCTTCAGAAAAAAGTGAAGTCCAGAGCACTTTTGGTGGTGTGTAGAGTTGGGAACACACTACAGTGCACAACGAATTTAAAGTTACTGTTGACTAAGTGTTGATTGCTTTGCTGTGTTTTTCTAGTTTTTTGTTTCTTCTTCTAACATCTTCTTCTTTCTTTTAAGAGTCACTGAGAGACTCAGAGTGCTGTGCAACACCTCCACAAGCGACCAGTAAAAAGCAGTAAATAGATTCCACAGGGACCCTTATGATTATCATTTCCTGGAATGTAAAAGGCCTGAGGTCCCCGAATAAAAGATCTAAGGTATTGAGACACCTCAAACGATTCTCCCCAGATATAGTTCTTCTTCAGGAAACTCATTTGGGAAAAGAAGATTTTTTCAGACTTAAAAGATTCTGGGTTGGGACTGTAGTGGGTTCGGCAGCACAGGGGAGACATGCAGGGGTAGTGATCTTATTCCACCGGAATTTTGCTTTTCAGCTATTGTCCCAGGAGTGTGACGACCAGGGGAGGTGGGTTCGGGTCACTATAGATCATGGGGGAGAAACCTATTCTATACAAAACATCTATGGTCCTAATAGTTCAATAAATCCTTCTTTGAAGATATAGAAAGGAAGATTATTCTTGACAATTCACCTCTGATAATCACCGGTGGTGACTTTAACACAGTACATAAAATAGATGAGGACAGAAGGAGCCAGAGCAGGGCCCCTCATAGAGAAGAAAATGCACTCCCTTCTCTTCTTAACCAGACTGGGTTGAGGGATGTCTGGCGCTGGCTACATCCTGACGCTAGAGAGTTTACTCATTTTTCCCATGTCCACCAATCCTGGTCAAGGATCGATAATCTTTTGACCTCTGAGAGTTTATTGAATAGACTGAAATCGGTTGAAATATATGATTTGGTCATATCAGACCATGCCCCAGTGGGTATGGAACTGACGGACAAGGTGGTCAGGGGGACAGACTTTATATGGAGGTTTCCAGCCTTCCTTACGAAGGATGAGGGATTTAATGACAAATTGCGCTGCTGGTGGGAGGAGTTTATATTTGACAACAGAGAACACATAGATCAAACTGCTCTGTTTTGGAATACGGCAAAGACTGTGCTGAGAGGCAGAATTTTAATGTATGTCTCTTCCCTCAAGAAAAAGGTGAAGGAGGGGTATTCTGAATCAAGTGCAAAACTCAGACATGCTTACACGGAGTTCTTGCAGAATCCCTCAGCTCAAAATAGAGAACATTGGAAACTGGTCAAACAAGAGTTTGAGATGTGGTTAGACAGAAGGGAGCAGATGTATCGAACTAGACAAGAAGTTGAATTACTCAGATATGGTAACAAGGCGGGTAAATTATTGGCGAGATTAGCGAAGGGGCGCTCTCAAGTATCTCCCACAGTCAGAATAAAAGATAGACAAGGAAAGGTAACTTCCGATCCCAAAAACATAAATGCCATACTACAAGACTTTTATAAAGACCTATATAAATCCTCACACACCAACATAACAGAGGGCAGATCCTTCCTCCAACATTTATCTCTCCCAAAACTTACACAGGAGCAGTTGGATGTAATTAATGCGGATATTAAGGAAGAGGAGGTAAAGCAAACTATTAGTCATCTTCAGAATGGGAAGGCACCCGGTCCTGATGGGTATAGTGGGGAGTTTTATAAGGCACTTAAAGAACAGATTTCCCCGACATTGACCACTTATTACAACACTATTTTGACAACAGGGGACATTCCAGTCAGATCCAAAGAGACGTACATCAAAGTAATACCGAAACAAGGAAAGGACCCCCTAGAGGCAGGCTCCTACAGACCTATTTCACTAATTGACCTAGACCAAAAAATTATGTCTAAAATAATGGCTGAGCGTTTGGCAGGGGTGCTTCCTCAGTTGGTGAAACCGGCTCAGGTGGGGTTTGTTAAAGAGAGGGCTGCAGTTAAGAACATAAGGAAGGTTTTGACAGTGTTGGATGTGGTGGGACGACAGCAACACTCAGGTGACAGACCAGCTCTCCTAACTCTAGATGCAGAGAAAGCATTTGATAATATCAGTTGGGAATGGTTGGGGGCGACACTGGACACTTTCAATTTAAAAGGCAAATTTAGAACATACTTGGACGGGGTATACAACAGCCCTACAGCCAGAATACATACTCCTGGATTCCTCTCTGCTCCTTTTCACCTACACAAAGGGACCAGACAGGGCTGTCCAATGTCACCATTGCTATTTAACCTGGCCATGGAACCCTTTGCTAGATATGTGGAGGAGACTGATCTATTTGACGGAATTAAAGTAGGCAAGGATATAGTCAAAATTGCTCTTTTTGCAGATGATGTCATATTGTTCCTGTCACGACCACTAGCACAGTTAAGAGATATTTTTGATTTTATTCAGAAATTTGGGGAATACTCGGGCTACAAGATCAATATTAACAAAAGCAAACTTTTAGAACTAGGAGAAAAAACACCCCTGGAGCACTGGAGGAAGCTGGGTTTGGAGCTCCGTGTCTCAAAGTCACATATATCGTATTTGGGTATAAAGATAGGGAGGCGACCAGATCAATTATACTCACTAAACTATACCCCCCTGATAGGTAAAATATTGGAGGAATTGCAAAGGTGGCATCACTTACCAATATCCCTTCTGGGTAGATGTCATTTGATCAAAATGATTAGCTTTGCCAGACTCCTATACCCCTTGCAAACCCTACGCCTGATTTTAAAACACTCAGACATAAACAAATTGAAGAAGGCCTTTACACACTTTATTTGGACAGGTAAAAGACCCAGAATCGCTGTAGAAAAATTGATGCTATCAAGAAATGAAGGAGGGGTTAATTTCCCAAACATACGGGCTTACAATATCGCCTCTTTGTTCAGGCATGTGGTGGATTGGATGCACGACACGAGTTGTTACTCAAACACACATATAGAACGACAGTTAGCCGCCCCTTGGGACCTAACCGCTCTTATCCACACTAAACAAGCCAAACTGCCACAGTCGGTAAAATCCTCCTTTCTACTAAGGGACACTATAATGTGCTGGAAAATAGTAAGGAAAGCTTTCCAACTCCCCTTCTTGATCTCTAAACATATGCCAATATTTGGCCACCGCGAATTCCCCCAGGGAGCAGAGGTCAGGGCGGTAATTGGACAGACAAGTGACCATTTACAGAAGGCGGGGAGTATTATGAGTTTAGAGGATAAAAAATGGATGTCTCCACAAGAAATCATGCTCAAATTTCAGATACATAGTAAGCATTTCATGCAGGTCCTGCAGCTCCGGTCTTTCTGTCAATCCAGACTCAGACAGTTAGAAAAGGAAGCTACCTCTCATGCCCTAGATGAAATTATTGGCCAATGCACCCAGATGGTGAGCATTTCCTCACTGTATGGTAACATAAGACACAAATTTTTGAAAGCAAGACACAGTAAACTGTTCAGGACATGGGAGAGGTGGACCGGAGATCTGGATATAGCTGAGACAATACTGCAAGGGTGGGAACGGGTGAGAAAATCCATCTTGTGTGAGAGATGGAGGGAGACTTATTTTAAACTCATGCACACAGCGCTGTATGGATTTAACATCCCGCCTTCCCATAGCTGCCCTGACAGAATTACAGCATGTCCTAAATGCAAGGTGCCCTTTACAAACCTTTGGCACGAGGTGTGGGAATGCACAGAAGTAGTAACTTACTGGAAGCAAATAAGAGACCAGATCCGGGCATGTTGGGGAACAAAACTTCCACAATGGCCACAGGCTTTGCTTTTCCATCAGCTTCGTCCCCCTGAATCTGAATCTCAACTTGGGATAGACAAAGTGAAGATCCCTAGAAATATTCACACATTTTTAATTGTGGCTTTACGAAATCTTTTTAGCGAGTGGCTTAAACCAAATATTCCATCAATGGGATCAATAATATCTCAAATGAAACAATTATTAGGGCTGGAATTGCTAGAAGCTGAAAGGAGCAAAGAAAAATCAGCAGGGAAAGTTTTTCCGCTGTGGAAACAGTTTATAGGGTTCCACTATAGTCCTCAGGAAATCCTGAAAATAGTCAGTCCTTTTCGCCATTTGGAATGGTACTGTCTGGAAGACCTGGGGGGACATTGGGGGCTTTAGGGACATCAGCAATTACTTAATGTGCATTATATGGAATCGGTGGCTGATACCATCACAGAGGCATAATTGTGGAGTGGTTCACATTCTCACTCATTGTTCATTGTCTCTTTGTGTACATGTCTTCTTTTCCTTTTTTTCATATAGCTTAAATTAAAAAGGTTGTAACTACCACTATAGTAATCTGCAAGGTACACTGCTCGAATGTTGAGCATATTTTCAAAAAATTAAAAAAAAAAAAAAAACAAAAAACATAGGCAGATTTGGTAATCTTGACTTCTGCATTGCAGACTGAAGTCTCAGATTACAGCGCGGTTCAGTTCAGGTACTACATGGAGAGGACACAGATCACTCCCTGCATCTTCATGTAGCAGAGCTGATAGTGTCGTGTGGATTACTTCAGACCTGGATTGTTGTTTTGGGATTAATAAAGAGGTAAATGAGGTGATTTTTGTCTTTTATTCCAAATAAAGGATTTTTCGCTGTGTATTTCTTTACTTTCACTTTCAGTTTAATCATGGAAGGTATCTCGGGGAGACGCCTGGCATGATTAACTCATTATTACCCCGATTGCCACCGCACCAGGGCAATTCGGGATGAGCTGGGTAGAGTCCTGGGACTTTCGCATCTAATGAATGCGGCAATTCCGGGCGGCTGCTGGGTGATATTGTTAGGGTGGTGGGCTCCCGATAACGTGGTGCTCTCCATCTTGACAATACCAGCCTCCAGCCGTGCGGCTTTATCCTGGCTGGTATCAAATATGGGGGAACCGCATATTTTTTTTTTTATTATTATTTATTTATTTTACTGCACGATACAGACCCGCCTGCCAGCGGCTGTGATTGGTTGCAGTGAGACAGCTGTCACTCAGCATGGGGGCGTGTCTGACTGCAACCAATCATGGGCGCCGGTGGGCGGGGAAAGCACGCAACAACTAATTGAATAATGAAGCGGCAGCCATTTTTAAAAGAGGAAATGCCGCTGGAGATGAGATTTGTGACAGCTGGGGAACGAGACGCCCATGATCGGTGAGTAGGAAAGAGAGAGGGATTGTGCTGGGGATGCAGGACGCATGCAGACAGCAACGTGTGCACATAGCCTTACTGTGAAAACCACGTTTTTGGTGTTCAAACCATTCTCGAACGTTACTCAAACTGTCGAACTTTTAGCAAACAGCTCGAGTTTCGTCGAACGTCTCGAACACCCCCCAAAATCACTCGAACATGAAATTGGCGAACCTCGAACATTGCTCATATCTATTCAGAACTCTCCAGTGCTTTGTTTTCATCCATTTCTGGGGCTTCTTGAAGTGTTTGGGGTCATTATTCTGCTGGAAGACCACTGACCTAGGATGCACACCTAGCTTTCTGACACTGGGCACAAAAGGAAGGTCAAATGATGATCAGAGGTCTGCCAACAATGATCAGAACACCAAGCACAGATACAGACTTGCAAGCACCATCGAATTGAGTTCTAATACAAAATTGTGACCCAAAATCCTTTGGTAATCTTCAGATTTCATGATGTCTTGCACACAGTCAAGATACCCAGTGCCAGAGGCAGCTAAACAACCCCAAACATCTTTGAGCTTCCACCATGTGTGACAATAGGTGCTGTGTTCTTTTCTTTGTAGTCCGCATTCCGTTTTCAGTAAACAGTTGAATAATGCGCTTCACCGAAAAGTGCTGTCTTGATCTCATTTGTCCACAAGACGCTTTCTCAGAAGAATTTTGGCTTACATTTTGCCAGACTTCAGTCTAGCTTTTGTATGTCTCTGTGTCGAGTGGGGTCCTTCTGGGTCTGTTGTTATAGTGTTTAATTTAATTCAAATGTTGTCAAATAGTTAGCCACTGATGACACTGATACACCCTGAGCCTGATATTTCTCAACAATTTTGGTTCTCAAGTACTAAGACAGTTCTCTTCTCCTCTTTCTGTTCTTCCATTCTTAGTGTGTCACACACAGACACACAATGCAAATATTAAATAAACTTCTCCCCTTTTTACCTGGATTTAGGTGTGATTTTCATATTGCCCACACCTGTTATTTGTCACAAGTGAGTTTGAACGAGCATCACATGGTTGAAACAAAGTTGTTTACCGTCAGTTTTGGAAAGGTGCCAACAATTTTGAATGAAATTATGTCCAATTTGCCTTTTTTGTGTTGTTTCAATACACACAAAGGAAATAAACATATGTATGATGTGTAATTGCAAAAATGTTATGGGAGAAATACTTTATTTTCTAGAACATTTTCACAGCTTCCAACACGTTTGGCCATGACTAAAACACTAGTGTATGACCCCATTATCTCCCATCTGGACTACTGCAACCTCCTGCTCTGTGGCCTCCCTTCCAACACTCTTACTCCCCTCCAATCTATCCTAAACTCTGCTGCCTGACTAATTTACCTTCCCCCCACACTATTTGCCAGCCTCTACTCTCTGCCAACTGGCTTCCCATTGCCCAAAGACTCAGTTTTAAAACACTAACCATGACCTAAAAAGCCATCCACAACCTGTCTCCTCCATACATCTGTGACCTAGTTTCCTGGTACTTACCTCCACGGAACATCTGATATTCACAAGTTCTCCTTCCCTACTCCAGTCTTATCTCCTCTTCCCACAATCGCATACAAGTCTTTTCCCGTGCCTCCCCAATACTCCGTTATTTTCTACCCAAACGCATCAGACTCTCACCTACCATGGAAACCTTTAAAAGGAACCTGAAGACCCACATATACCTACAAGCCTACAACCTGCAGTAGCAGCCTACTGTGTCCTCACCCTTCCCTGTATACCGTCATCCCTCGAGGGCAGGGTCCTCTCTCCTCCTGTACCAGTCTGTGCCTTGAAATGTTCACGATTATTGTACTTGTCTATCTATGCCCCTTTTTCACATGCAAAGTGCCTAAATGGCGCTATAATAAATAGTAATAATGACTCGGTCATATAGGCAGCCAATGCTGCTGCTAGGGGGGCCCCTGTAGAAAGTCGCCCGGCTCTGGTTGTACCCATCCCCTATGTTACTGGGTGGAAAGAACTAGTATAATAAAAACAATATTAGCAATGGTCAAGGGAATTAGGTCAAGAAGAGCAATCACCAAGGTCATTAGTCGTAGGTTGCAGGATCTAACACCATTAGGGGAACCTATTTTGATCACGACTATGTGACCCCAAATAGAAAATCCACTAAAATGACTCCAAGTGTGATAAGTGATTTCAACTGACAAAATCTGAAAAATGACTTGACTCATCCTTCGGAATTAATTAGTAAAAGGGTGTAAAGGTAATGGCCTGATAATTAATAACGGAGAGACAGCCAACAGAGGGATTCACCGACTGCGGGCTGTGCCCTCCTCTGCACTCGCTCACTGCCTGATTCACTTCATCTTTACAGATTATACTGTAAATATAATATTACCACTTGCTTTTAAAGAAATTTGCAGATTCTTAACGTGAAGTTGTTATTATTTTAATTTACCTCTTCTGCATTCCTAATGGTATACATTGCTACAAAAACACAACTTTAAAAGCAATCATGCTCCGAAATGGCACTTTACATAATCATCAGGGTCTCATTTACAAGTAATGGTAAACTTTAGACACTTTGTAAATTAGAACGTCTTTTCATGCCTCATCATCTTTCAGGAAACTTTTCTTTCTTCAGGAGAAACGCCTTTTTGCCAACGGCTGCTTCATATGACTTTGGCCCGGTTCTCACCCCATGGTGGGTTCATCATTAATGCAACTAATGTTTATAGATAGATTCAGGTAGCTGGTCTTAGATGTTTTTTATGGAAACTGCAACGGGGAAACATCGCCAGTTGGGAGTGGTCTATTCCCAAGGATCATTGCATTCCTCGACTTTAGAGCTTCGGGAAACATCTTCAGTTGGGAGTGGTCCATTCCCAAGGATCATTCCATTCTTTGACTTTCGAGCGTCAGGTAACATCTTCTGTTGGGAGTGGTCCATTCCCAAGAATCATTCAATTTTTTTACTTTAGAGCTTCGGGAAACATCTTCAGTTAGGAGTGGTCCATTTCCAAGGATCATTCCATTCCTCAATTTTAGAACTTCGAGAAAAATCTTCAGTTGGGAGTGGTCCATTCCCAAGGATCATTCCACTCCTCGACTTTAGAACTTTGGTAAACATCTTCAGTTGGGAGTGGTCTATTCCAAAGGATTCCATTTCTCAACTTTAGAGCTTTGGGAAACATCTTCAGTTGGGAGTGGTCCATTTCCAAGGATCATATCATTCCTCGACTTTAGAGCTTCAGGAAACATCTTTAGTTGGGAGTGGTTCATTCCCATGGATTATTCCATTCTTCAACTTTAGAGCTTCGGGAAACATTTTCAGTTGAGAATGGTCCAATCCGAAGGATCATTCCATTCCTTGACTTTAGCACTTCGGAAAACATCTTCAGTTGGGAGTGGTCCAATCCCAAGGATCATTACATTCCTCGACTTTAGAACTTCGGGAAACATCTTAGGTTGGGAGTGGTCCATTCCCAAGGGCCATTCCAATCCTTGACTTTAGACCTTCAGGAAACATCTTCAGTTGGAAGTAGTCCATTCTGAAGGATTTTGCCATTCTTCGACTTTAGAGCTTCAGGAAACATCTTCAGTTGGGAGTGCTCCATTTGTAAGGATCATTCCATTCCTCGACTTTAGAGTTTCAGGAAATACCTGCAGTTGAGAGTGGTCCATTCCAAAGGGTCATTTCTCTACTTTAAAGCAACAATCTCTGCAAAGTACTAAGAAGTTTAGATATAGGGGCAGTTGCCTCAGGTACAATATTCTATGATGGCCCATATTTTGCTCCCCTCTGCCACTTCTTTTTGGTTCAGTAAGGGCTCACTCAGCAGCAACCAATCTAGATGAGAAAAGGAGCCAAGGGCCCGCATTGACTCCTCAGTCAGTGCCATAGGGTCCAACTAGAGAAGAGTGAACCTGAAAAATAAAGGTCAGTGTTCATACTGAACACAAACAATACTAAAAAGTGAATGTTCGACATCAGAGTTCGGAGTTTGGGTGCTTTATGTATGCTGACCAGTCAAGCATCACTGTGCTCGGGTACGTCCAGTGCGAGCTGCTTGCAGAACAGCTCCCACTGGAGTTAACAACAGTGTTATCGAATATAGTGTGCACCAAAAGATGGAAAACCACCCACTTACTCACCCACCCCTGGAAGGGATTTATTTATGGCTTGGTGCATGTTGTCGGAGAGCCGAACTACCCAATTAATGACTTCCAATGGGGTTCAGGTCAAGTTTGGGTCCCAAACCGAACTTTATGTAAAGTCTGGTTTCACCCAGCGAAACGAACTTCAACGGGTCCGTTCATCTCTAGTTACGAGTCCATCTCCAGAAATCTTGATGTTCCTTTGTCCACATCTCTAATTCCAACGCAGAGTGCAGCAGTCAAGATGAGTTTGTCATTGACTTTTGTGCAGAACTAGAGATGACAAAGTCTGCACACTGACTTTATAATAAACAAAGATTTTACATACTTTTTCTACTCCTAAGTAAAGTTGGGATGAGGAGGAAGACTGAGACCAGGTTTTGGACTTGGAGTAGGGTTGATTAGGATTAGTAATTGGACTAAGTATAGTCCAAATTTCTCCGTTTTGGTTTACTCCTAATGCAAAGGTAAAAAAAATAATTGATAGTAAAAATAAAAATAAATAATATATCATTTTATTATTTTTGAAATTTTGTCGGATTTCAGCAGAAAGTAACTGAATGGTTAAAGGGCAACTATAATTACATCAGTATTTTATTAAAATATAGTACAACTACTGAGGAGCATGGGGTTCAATCTGGACTGGTGGGAGGTGCTTTGGGAGTGCACGGTCCTCAGGTTTGGGGGTGGAAAATATTTGCCTTGCCCTGGGAGCTGACAACCCTTGCAAAACCACAGCATTTCACCAAATTGTATTGTCGAGTCCTTCTTTTATATGTTAGCTGTTAAGTTCACAAATTTGATATCCCATAATGGACCTCAGTGTAGCGACTGCTAAGATAGGGATTGGAGCTTCCAGTTGTGCATTTGTGTCTGATCATGGTATTGTAAGTGTGGATGCTTTTTATTCTTCTGTGATGTTTTTTTCAATTGATTTTTCTCTTTTTTTCAGTGAATTGTTAGTGAAATAGTGGTACAATAAATAAAAAAAATGCTTGCAACATGCACATTTTGTAAGGTTAGACAGTCACACTTAATTCATTGGGGTCACGGAATTCTGACGCACATCCGGCCTCGTTAGCGACGTAGTTGCGTGTGAAACGCAGGAAGGACCGTTAACGATCAAAATTACTCACCTTATCGTTGAACGTTGACACGTCGTTCTAAACCCAAATCTCGTTGCTGGTTCAGGACGCTGGTTGTTCGTCGTTCCTGCGGCAGCACACATCGCTATGTGTGACACCGCAGGAACGAGGAACTACATTGTACCTGCGGCCGCTGGCAATGAGGAAGGAAGTAGGTGGGCGGGATGTTCGGCCGGCTCATCTCCGCCCCTCCGCTTCTATTGGACGGCTGCCGTGTGATGTCGCTGTGACGTCGCACGAACCGCCCCCTTAGAAAGGAGGAGGTTTGCCGGTCACAGCGACGTCGCAGGGAAGGTAAGTCCGTGTGACGGGTCCTAGCAATGTTGTGCACCAAGGGCAGCGATTTGCTCGTGACGCACAACCGACAGGGGCGGGTACGCTCAATAGCGATATTGGTACCGATATCTCAGCATGTAAAGTGGGCTTTAGGGCCCGTGTAGAAACCCCAGTTCCATCTGTACTATCCCGTTACACCAGAGCAGTATGGGAAACAGAGACAGGTATTTTTTGTAACATTAATTAATTTTGAGCTGTCATTCTGTGTGTGTGGTGCTTTGGGGGAGATCATCTGTATTTGTGGGTGATCAAACTGTGTGTGGGACTGTGGGTACTATCATACTGTGTTGGGGTCCTCATAATGTGTGTGGGAAAACTGTGAGGACATAACTGTGTTGGGGACACTGTGGGAGCATTATACTTTTTTGGGAACATTGTACAGACATGTGGAGGAATTCACTGTGGGGGGTATCATACTGTATTTGGGGGCATTTTTGCTGGCACCATACTTTATAGGGGTCATGAAAGGGTTATTATGGTGGGTGAGAACATTAAGGGGCTTCAGTAGAGCAAAATAACTTTAAGTGCCACAATACTTGTTCCTTTCTGTATTTAAAGGACAGTATATAAACCCGTCTGTGATTATGTGCCGTGATCCCACCTAGTTCGCCAATTTTCTTTTTTATTGGGGGGGGTGTTGGAGGGCATTTTTACTTAAAGTCCTGACTGTCTGTAATATTTCACCAATGCTTTCAGGTGTTCTCTTCCTATCTCTGTAGCTGAGCTACGTGCTCTGATGTTCTCTCACTATCCTAAATCACCCTTTATAGGCTGCTGCATTCCCTGCCTCAGCTTTTATACAGGCAATGATAGTCCCTATGGACTATGATGATCTGATATCTGCAAGACATTATTGTGAAGCGCGTACGGTTACGTCTGATATCTTGTCAGACTTCTGTAACAGCTGCCATACAAAGCTGGTGGGCATTTTTTGGGCGATTAATGTAAAACGAATAGCAAATTATTTGAACTTTGCTGGAGCCCACGAAGGTCCTAAAATTTGACACATTCATTTTGTGTCAAATCAATTTGTTCCTCTCTATTCGTCAGAAGTCCAAACTGACTAAATTAAAAATATTTTACAAAGAAAACTAATTTTAAATCTTTGCTTTTTTTGGAAGAAATAAGAACAATGAGACTTAAAAAAACCCCAATAAAATAATAATAAATAAATAAGTTTTCTCCCAGTTTTTGAAAAAAAATATTATTATGACCCTTTTAATGTGACTATTTTGTAAAAACTGGAAGTTACATTTAAAAATTCTTTAAAAAAAAAAAAGAACAATCATTTTTCCTAAAAGTTTCACAGTTTTGTGAGAGAATCTCCTAACTTTTCCCTAAACTAGTCTTTGCTTCCCTCTGCTGGCTCCTCCATAACTTTCAGTATCCGTCTGGAAACTTTGCGGCACAAATCTGCGATACTCCTCCATAGAAAATCCCTAAATCACGGTACCATTGTAAAATAATCATGATATTTTCGGTAGAATTCCTATAATCCAGCATTAAGGAACACAGAAGTTGTTAAATTGATCACAACTTCTGGATTATTGAACGTGAATTGAATATTATTCAATATTGAACCTTCTCTTGCTTCTTTCCGCCCGATCTTCGGCTTTAGATTTACTAGATTACTGGGACATATAATCAGAATTTCCGAAATGTCAAAGGCCAAATTAAAGGAATTTCAATTATTTAGCCTTGCCAATTGAATGAATTGGAGCTGCAATACCTTATATGGCCACTGAACAAGGGTGGCGCTGTTTCAGTGAAAAAAAACCCACATTTTTTTAAAGGGGTAGCTGAGCGAAACTGCTAAGCATTAAACTTGACAGAGTTTGCTCGATTTTGGATATGAAAGTTGTATCCAATGTCAAACAAATGTGTCTCCATGGCAGTTAGAAAAGCAGTTTAGATCGCAATGTAAAATAAATGGGGGAAAAAATTGGAATGGGAGCCGGTGACTTAGAGCCGGTGGGCAGGGACAGGTGAAGGGCATAGAGAATATGATATTTTATCTTCTTTTTTCAAATCCATCCAGGCTGATATGAATCAAAGAAAAGTCTGTCTGCCTTCCTTCCCTGGTGTGTTGTTTCAGTGCAGCAGTGAGACTAGTGATCCTTACCTACCCACTCCTTAGCCAGGACTATTGTAAGGTCACTCAGGACTTCAGGTTCCTGCTCGGTGACAGCTGAGGAACCTGTATAGGGACTGGCTAGGAGTATAGGGTACAGCGGCATGTAAGTGTAGGATGTGTCCATATTCCCTCTCACTAGCGTTAGGGCCCACCATTGTTAAAGTGTCCCCGATGTACCCCTTGTTTGTCGGGGTGTTACCCCTGTTGAGTTGTGTGTTTGACCTCATGCCGAACCTTCCCTTAGTCTGCGCAGTGAAATCATCTGGCCACAATTTTGCACAAATTGGATTTCCCAAAAAATAGGATTCGATTCTCCAAATTTAGGGAAATTTTAGTTTAAAAATGATATGATGATCCCTACCCAGGTCCTGATATTGACTAGGCTAGGATACGTAGTCAATAGCAGATTGGTGGGGGTCCAACACTCGCCACCTTCACTGATCAGCTGTTTTTAGCTCCTGCATTGGCGGAAGGTGAACAGTTTACAGAGCTGGAACAGCACAGCTCTATCCAGTGTGCAGTGGTTATTCCCCGATACTGCAGCTCAGCTCCTATTGAAGTGAATGTGATCTCAATACTCAATGATAATCATCCCTACCCAGGACCCGCTATTGATTTCCCTAGGATAGGTAATCAATATCAGATCGGTAGGGGTCCAACACCTGTGACTGTCACTCATCAGCTGTATGTAGTTCCTGCAATGGAAGAAAGTGCTCAGTTTATAGAGCTGGAACAGCACAGCTCTGTCCGGTGTGTAGTGATCATTCTCAGGTAGTGCACCTCAACTGCTCTTGCAGTGAATGTGATCTCAACTGCAGTACCGAATATGGCCACTACATAGCGTGTGGCACTGTGGAGCACAACTATATGTACATCTTACCGCGGGCTGGGAGCTGCTGGGCGCCAGAGCCCTACTCATCTGACATCGATGGCCAAAATAAGGATCCACCATCAATATCTAAGAAGTGGACAACCCCTTTAAGTCTGATAACTGCTTTAAACTTCCTCGTTGCTCTCACTAGTTGATCATTGTTCTCTATACATCTGTCACTGCTGTCCTCACCTAGCTCTCACCTTGCATTAGTAATTGAGCAATTTGATAAATTCCCTCCACCTATACGTCAATTAGCCCTCCACTTAATTGACATACTTAACAACAACCTAACGCGACTTGTTTGTAGCTAATCACTCGTGTCTGAAAGGCTGCGAACGTCTCAGTCTCTGGCTCCGCGACTATTTATTAGGTTGTTCTTAGAAACAAGATTCAGAATTTAATGGAAAATCGGAGACTTTGGTGCATGCGTGACCATAGGGTCTCATTCACACAGCCTCCTGTGCATGGTGGTGGTATATTGAGCCATTGACACTCTGTGTGCCGCCATATGGTGCAAAAGTGACCAAGAAATTCACCGTAATACATCGTCTTTTGAAGTAGATAAATATGGAGCATATACTGGTACAGTAGGGTCATATAGAAATCTATGGATGCCCCCATAGAGACTGTCCCCCATATCACCCGGTGCTCAACATTATGCCTGTATTATTGATCTGCAATATGGTGCTTATAGATATCTATGAGTCCACACTTGCTAAGGTTTTTCTTAAAGGGGTTGTTCAGTAGTAGGACAACCCCCTTCTGATTCTGTGCCGCCCTGGCAAAACCAGGGTGTCACAAAGGAAGTTTCCCACACACAGAAACACACCATCCAATCAGGTCCCACTTACCCCCTCCCCAGGAAAAGGGAGGGGTGGGAGGAGCTTAGAAAGAGCACAGCAGGGTTGAGTTTAGAGTCAGTCTGCAGGAGGAGAGAAGTCTGGAAGCAGCTCCGTTGGGAGCAGAGGAGAAGTGGTAGTAAGGGCCTCAGGAGCAGGCCAGCCACTTGTGGGGACCCGGAGTGGACTGGGCGAGGGTAGTGGTCCCCCCGGTGCCAGCTGTCGGGACCCAGTCCGGACCAGTGTGCAGAGCAGACACAGACCTCGGGCAGGAAAAGAGCACCTGAATCACACACACGGGTGTGGGACCCGTCCTCACAGCAACCGGCCGTGGGCACCAGTTACAAGCAACTTGGTTCAATTCTGGACTCGTGTCAGTTATTGCTTATACTATGAGTACTCCTGCACCACCTGGTCCAAGCCGTGGACTGCACCCATTATTCCCCAAACCACCACTTCCAATTGGGCCCCGGGACGACAACTCCCCTACACGTGGAGGGGATCCCACCTTGCTGCCCCCACACCATCGGTCCCAGGTACGGTCCCCAGAGGCAGCGGCGGTGCCACCACCTTATCCCCACGGGTGGCGTCACGGACAATTTCCCCTACTTAATCCCCCTTTTATTGTGGAGCCTGGGATCACAGACCGGGTCGCGCCACCGTGATACTTACTGAAGTGACCCTTGGCCCGGATCTGAGTACCACTATTCCCCGGGCGACACAATTCCACATGTTTTCCCCAGGTAAAATAATAAATACTATACTCCTCAACCGTACTGGCGCCCTTCCAGTGATGACCGGGATCATGTGAGGTTGTGATATCACTAAAGCCCCGTGTCCAATCAGCGCCAGTTCCTGTCTTCCCGCCTTTGGACCAAATGAGTTAATCAACAGGAAGTGACACAGCACTCACTTCCTGTTGATTATTTGTTTGGTCCGAAGGTGGGGAGACAGGAGCCGGCTGTGATTGGACGTGGGGCTTGGGTGACGTCACAACTCCATGTGACCGGTATGAGAGAGTGTGTGAGGGATAACACCAAATGTAACACCCCTGCCCTCCAATTCACACCTGACACCTTGTAACACTAATGAGTCACATGACAGCAAGGAGGGAAAAGGGCTAATAGGGCACAATTTGGCCATTTTCAGTTAGGGGTGTATTCACTTTTGTTGCCAGTGGTTTATCCATCTTGTCCTCGGCATCCAGCTTCCCCATGCTCTGCTATACATCTTTCCCTTAGCACCCAGCTTTCCCATATCAGAGCATGGGAAAGCTGGGTGCTGATAGAAGATGTATAGCAAAGCATGGGTCCCACATAACCCTTCATATTAGAATGCACCTCCATAGTCCTCCATGTATTATAATGTATTTCCCATAGTTCTCCATGTATTATAATTCACCCCATAATCCTCCATATATTATACTGCGCCCCAGGTCTCCATGTATAATAATGAAACCAGCCTCCCCAGGCCTCCATGTATAATGCAGCCCCCCCAGGCCTCTGGCCACTGTTTACTCACTAATTTTTATAAAAAAACAAGTACTCACCTCTCTCCTTGTTCCCCCGCTGCTCTGTCCTCACCCCTTTCCTCCTTCGACCGTTGCTTCGTCCTCACCTCTCCTTGTTCCCCCGCTGCTCCGTTCTGCATCCTCCCGTCCTGCGCACTGCGCTCTCAGCACAGCACTCGCACAGGAGTGATATCACCGCGCAGGCACAGGGAGAGGATGTGATGCATAGAGTGGCGCCGGCTGCTCTATGCTTCATCATTGCTGTGCGCGATGACGGGGGAGGGGGGCTCTGTGCCGCCGCTGCTGACACCGGGAGGTGGTCTGCGACTGATCAGCACAGCTCCTCTCTCACTGAAAGGAACTGGCTGCTGATCTGCTGGGTGGCTGCGGGCCCCTGACCTGCCGGGCCCGGTTGCAATGGTGACCCCTGCGACCGCAGTAGTTATGCCTCTGAGCTGCACACTGACACTGTACATTGTATACAAGCTGAACACTGACACTGTACATTATATACAAGCTGCACACTGACCCTGTACATTATATACAAGCTGCACACTGACACTATACATTGTATACAAACTGCACACTGACACTGTACATTGTATATAAGCTGCACACTGACACTGTACATTGTATACAAGCTGCACACTAACACTGTACATTATATACAAGCTGCACACTGACACTGTACATTGTATACAAGCTGCACACTGACACTGTACATTATATACAAGCTGCACACTGACACTGTACAGTGTATACAAGCTGCACACTGACACTGTAGATTGTATACAAGCTGCACACTGACACTGTACATTGTATCACAGGATCAGAATTTTGGTGTTGTCCAATGAAAAGATAAAATAAAATATTTATGTGAGGGGTGTACTCACTTTTCTGATATGCTGTACATATATTACCCACCATGAATGAATCAGGCTGGACCCCTGAGATGCTCCAGATCTCATGTCCCGCAGTCAGCAGTGCTTGTAATGCGCTGTATCCATTACATGACTAGAACAGACTTGTAGTCACAGGAGGAAAAAAAATTAAAGGATGTGGCTTGTGGACACCTGCAGGTCATTTTTTTACTTAAATCCATATGTTTTGGGGCATAAAGAACTTTTGCAGTCGGGTGTTGACTTTTTCTTGCACATTGTTGGCTGCAGACTGAATTAACTGAGAATACGTCAGTAAGCTCATTCTCGTTCTTTGTATCTTTTTCCGGAAATCCATGCTGATATTTGACCACATCAAAGTTGAACTGAACTTTGATG
This sequence comes from Anomaloglossus baeobatrachus, assembly GCF_048569485.1. Taxonomy (NCBI): domain Eukaryota; kingdom Metazoa; phylum Chordata; class Amphibia; order Anura; family Aromobatidae; genus Anomaloglossus; species Anomaloglossus baeobatrachus. The sequence continues at coordinate 559,241,378 of NC_134358.1, read as the reverse complement.
TGGTCATAAATTAGTATAGAGGAGAGTTCAGAAAAACATAAAAATCATAGAAAACGTTCTACAAAATGATAAAATATTTAAGAAGTCCTCGTCAGGGTGAGCTCACTCATGGATCCTCAGTTTATTCATTCTGCAACCAGTAATGTGCAGAAAATAAATACTGTATTAAGCCTCTTTCACACATCCATGTCTCCGGTACGAGTGACGTCCATTTTCACACATACTGAAGACACGGAGACATGTGGGCACATTAAAATCAATGGCTCTGTGCACATATCCGTGTTTTGACTTGATCATGTGTCTGTGTGGAGCACATATATGTCCGTGTGCTCCACACGGCGACATGTCCGTTTTCTGCAGGCAGCATGGGGTCATACGGACCGCACACTGATGTGATCCATCTGACATCAGTGTGACACGTCCCGGAGAAAACACAGGTCACATAAAAATAAAGACTTTTTATACTTACCTGTCTCTGCTGCTGCTTCTGGGCCTGCTCATTATGCCTCATGAATATTCACTGCACTCACCGGTGACCCAGAAGTAACAGCAGCGCCAGAGACAGCAGTGCCAGGAACAGCAGTGCGAGGGTCAGGTAAGCATATGAGTTCATGCTGTCGATGTGCTATCCAGATGTTACACGGACAACACAGGTACAGCACATAGAACACACACACGTACACACACAGACACGCACACACACCTACACACAGACACACGCACACACACATGGACACACACACTCATACACACAGACACATGCACACACACCTACACACATGGATACATAGATACACACGTACACCTACACACAGACACATGCACACACACATGGACACACACCCATACACACGGACACATGCACACACCTACACACAGACACACGCACACACACACACACCCATACACACGGACACATGCACACACACCTACACACAGACACATGCACACACACATGGACACACACAGCCATACACACGGACACATGCACACACACCTACACACACAGACATGCACACACACCTACACACAGACACATGCACACACACATGGACACACACACACCCATACACACAGACACATGCACAAACACCTACACACACAGACACATGCACACACACTTGGACACACGCGCACCCATACACACGGACACATGCACACACACACACAGACATGCACACACACCTACACACAGACACATGCACACACACATGGACACACACACACCCATACACACGGACACATGCACAAACACCTACACACACAGACATGCACACACACCTGGACACACGCGCACCCATATACATGGACACATGCACACACACCTACACACAGACACACGCACACACACATGGACACACACACTCATACACACAGACACATGCACACACACCTACACACATGGATACATAGATACACACGTACACCTACACACAGACACATGCACACACACATGGACACACACCCATACACACGGACACATGCACACACCTACACACAGACACACGCACACACACACACACCCATACACACGGACACATGCACACACACCTACACACAGACACATGCACACACACATGGACACACACAGCCATACACACGGACACATGCACACACACCTACACACACAGACATGCACACACACCTACACACAGACACATGCACACACACATGGACACACACACACCCATACACACAGACACATGCACAAACACCTACACACACAGACACATGCACACACACTTGGACACACGCGCACCCATACACACGGACACATGCACACACACACACAGACATGCACACACACCTACACACAGACACATGCACACACACATGGACACACACACACCCATACACACGGACACATGCACAAACACCTACACACACAGACATGCACACACACCTGGACACACGCGCACCCATATACATGGACACATGCACACACACCTACACACACACCCATACATTTTGGATACATGCACACATACCTACACACAGACACACGCACACACACATACCTATACACACGGACACATGCACACACACCTATACACAGACACACGCACACACATACCTATACACACGGACACATGCACACACACTTGGACACACGCGCACCCATACACATGGACACATGCACACACACCTACACACAGACATACGTACACACACATACCTATACACACGGACACATGCACACACACCTACACACAGACACATGCACACACACACCCATACACACAGACACATGCACACACACCTACACACAGACACAAGCACACACACATGGATGCACATGAACACCAATACACACAAACACATGCACACACACCTACACACAAACAGATGCACCCACACACATGGACACACGGACACACACACACACCCACACATGCACCAACACACCTGGACACATGCACACGCTCATACACACAGACACATACGTACCTTCACCATGGACCGTGCAAAACATTACTGTTTTGTATGGATGTGTAAAGGAGGCCTAAGAGCCAAATGTTGCAAATTTTTTATCAAAACCTAACTGTTAAAAAATTAGTTTTGGCCCAAAATGCACAAATTTATATCTAAAAAAAAACATGTCCCGAAGATTCCACTCAACTACAATAAAAAGAAATCCTGAGATCAGGGAGCAATAGATGCAGAATCAATGAATAAACTGTATGGCGGGTTACTTTTGTGAATGGAGCAGAACTGATGAGTGTGGAGAAAGGCGACCTTGCCTCGCTGCCGCCTCAGCCCAGTTTGGAGGTGAGAGTGGCGCCTATTTATATCTTGTTTTTATCAATGGTGAGCGCCGCACCTCCCTCGCCGCTGATCCCGGAGCTGTGTACACATGTTCTTCCGTGTTTACAGCTTCATAGAGGGATACATGGAATGTTAATACATGGGACAGGTGCGGATACTATTCTAGGGGCAGCCGTGCCGCACAGCAGTACATGGACAGCCTGATCTTACGTCTGCGCTATGACCGACATGTCACGGTGGAAACTTCATACTGTCCTGGAACGAGCAGATCGGAAGTATGAGGGGAGGCCGTGAGTTGAGACGCGCTCTCGGGTTATCGGTTCAGGTTTCCGTCCTTGCTTCAGATCTGCAGTGTCCTCAGGAATTGCCGGAGAACTTTCTATGAGTTTTCAGAACTTGTGTCATCTTTCTTATATACTTTAGATTCAAATTTTCACCAATTTGAAGACGTCTGCCTCCTTTCTTGTCTGCACCCAGAGCTTAAAACTAATGCTCTTCATAGATGAGGGTTTGCTACAGTTGCATCCAATGCAGGGCCAGATTAAGGTTGCTGGGGGCCCCTGGGCAGAAAATCTGGTGGGGGCCCCTAACGTTAACACTTTTAGCCAAAACAGTAGAGCACGAACTGTAGCATTTAGATATAAATCCAATGAACATGTATCTTATCATGTTCTGCCACATTCAGATTTACAGTACTACCATACAGATACAGTCCAGGATCACTCACAGCCGTCACATATACACACAGTACAATACAGATACAGTCCAGGATCACTCACAGCCATCACTTATACACACAGTGCAATACAGATACAGTCCAGGATCACTCACAGCCGTCACTTATACACACAGTACAATACAGATACAGTCCAGGATCACTCACAGCCGTCACTTATACACACAGTACAATACAGATACAGTCCAGGATCACTCACAGCCGTCACTTATACACACACAGTATAATACAGATACAGTCCAGGATCACTCACAGCCGTCACTTATACACACAGTACAATACAGATACAGTCCAGGATCACTCACAGCCGTCACTTATACACACAGTACAATACAGATACAGTCCAGGATCACTCACAGCCGTCACTTATACACACACAGTATAATACAGATACAGTCCAGGATCACTCACAGCCGTCACTTATACACACACAGTATAATACAGATACAATCCAGGATCACTCACAGCCGTCACTTATACACACAGTACAATACAGATACAGTCCAGGATCACTCACAGCCGTCACTTATACACACACAGTATAATACAGATACAGTCCAGGATCACTCACAGCCGTCACTTATACACACACAGTATAATACAGATACAATCCAGGATCACTCACAGCCGTCACTTATACACACAGTACAATACAGATACAGTCCAGGATAACTCACAGCCGTCACTTATACACACACAGTATAATACAGATACAGTCCAGGATCACTCACAGCCGTCACTTATACACACACAGTATAATACAGATACAGTCCAGGATCACTCACAGCCGTCACTTATACACACACAGTATAATACAGATACAATCCAGGATCACTCACAGCCGTCACTTATACACACACAGTATAATACAGATACAGTCCAGGATCACTCACAGCCGTCACTTATACACACACAGTATAATACAGATACAGTCCAGGATCACTCACAGCCGTCACTTATACACACACAGTATAATACAGATACAGTCCAGGATCACTCACAGCCGTCACTTATACACACACAGTATAATACAGATACAATCCAGGATCACTCACAGCCGTCACTTATACACACACAGTATAATACAGATACAGTCCAGGATCACTCACAGCCGTCACATATACACACACAGTACAATACAGATACAATCCAGGATCACTCACAGCCGTCACTTATACACACACAGTATAATACAGATACAATCCAGGATCACTCACAGCCGTCACTTATACACACAGTACAATACAGATACAGTCCAGGATCACTCACAGCCGTCACTTATACACACACAGTATAATACAGATACAGTCCAGGATCACTCACAGCCGTCACTTATACACACACACAGTATAATACAGATACAGTCCAGGATCACTCACAGCCGTCACTTATACACACAGTACAATACAGATACAGTCCAGGATCACTCACAGCCGTCACTTATACACACACAGTATAATACAGATACAGTCCAGGATCACTCACAGCCGTCACTTATACACACAGTACAATACAGATACAGTCCAGGATCACTCACAGCTGTCACTTATACACACAGTACAATACAGATACAGTCCAGGATCACTCACAGCCGTCACTTATACACACACAGTATAATACAGATACAATCCAGGATCACTCACAGCCGTCACTTATACACACAGTACAATACAGATACAGTCCAGGATCACTCACAGCCGTCACTTATACACACACAGTATAATACAGATACAGTCCAGGATCACTCACAGCCGTCACTTATACACACACAGTATAATACAGATACAGTCCAGGATCACTCACAGCCGTCACTTATACACACACAGTATAATACAGATACAGTCCAGGATCACTCACAGCCGTCAGATATACACAGAAAGTAGAGTTAAGGCTGCTTTACACGTTTCAATTACATATGCGATCTTGTATGCGATCGCACACGCCCCCATCGTATGTGCGGAACAGGCAATTTGTTGCCCGTGTCGCACAAACGATTAACCCCCGTCACACGTACTTACCTTCCAAACGACCTCGCTGTGGGCGGCGAACATCCACTTCCTGGAGTGGGAGGGACATTCGGCGTCACAGCGACGTCACACAGCGACCGGCCAATAGAAGCGGAGGGGCGGAGATGAGTGGGACGTAAACATCCCGCCCACCTCCTTCCTTCCGCATTGCTAGCGGGAGCCGCGGGACGCAGGTAAGCTGTGTTCATCGTTCCCGGGGTGTGATGTGTGCTGCCTCAAGAATGATGAAAAACCAGCCGTTCAATTTTTAGAAAATGTATGACGTGTATGCGATCAACGTTTTAACGCACAATCAGGGTCGCTCGTAGCTGTCACACACTACAATATCACTAACGATGCCGGATGTGCGGCACTTACGACGTGACCCCGCCGACACATCGTTAGATATATTGTAGTGTGTAAAGCTTTACTCACATGTTTTTTATTGATCCCAATGTTAAGGCAGCCAGGGCCGGCTCCAGGTTTTTGTGGCCTCCGGGTGAAAGAGTCTCAGTGGACCCCATCCACACACAGACACGCACAGACACATACAGACACGCACATACACACACAGACACGCACACACACATACAGGCATACATATATATACATATTTGAAGACAAATTCAGAAAAATACATATAAACAGACAAATATATGCAGAATCATATAGCATTAGGGCTCGTGCGCACGTTGCGTAATTCCATGCATTTACGCTGCGTATAGCACTGCAGTGTAAATGCATGCGTCCTGCGTCCCCTATACAATCTATGTAGATTGTGCATGAGACGTGCGCACGTTGCTTTTATGAATGCAGCGATTTGGATGCTAAAATATTGACCCAAATCTGTGCGTTCATAAAAGGAGCATGTCAATTATTCCGTGCGCTATGGATGCAGCTCCCGCTCTGTCTATGGTGGGGGAAGCAGCCATAGCGCATGAAATCGGCTTTTTTTGTACAGAAAAACTGCATCCATTATGCAGCGTTTCTGCAGCGATTTGACGCGCACAAGTGCTGCCAAATCGCTGCAGAATATTCAGCAGTTACGTGCACATGAGCCCTTACAGGTATTAATATGAGGAAGTCGCCAGCAGCCTCACTCACCTCTCCCGCTTGTTTCCGTCCAGCTCCTCCAGGACAAGTGGCTGTGTTTCACGATGGCTGTCACTAACAGACATGACTGCACTGCTGTATATGTGGCGCCCTGGACAAGCCAGGGGCCACAGGTAACAACACCAACACACCCTACACCCCGGTTAGGCACATCTAAGCCAGACACAAAACCCTTGTTGCCTTCCGTCAGGGGCTGATGTCCACACCAGGGGGTGGAGCCAGGCGGTTGGTCTCCACTCACCGAGGAGTTCACAGTCCTGGAGGAGGGAACGACAGTTAGATTAGTTTTGACAGTGAAAGTGAGAGGAGCAGAGAGTAGCTGATCAGACTGAAGTTAGTCCGGGTGTGTGGCCCGGACGGAGCAGCAAGGTTGGCAGACGGTGGTGACCGTCTGCAGGAGTGGCCTATCGGAGTTTACCGTAAGGACTGTGGACGGGCGGTGGCCCGGCGGTACCGGACCGGTACACAAGGAGAAGCCAGCACCATTGGCAGGGGCTTTTCGGACCCCGGCAAGGCAAGGAGTCGCCGTGAATTTGCCGAATCCGTTAGTGAAGGGGACCTCCTGGGTTTCCAAACAGTCAAGTCCCGACAGAAGGCAACAGTCCAACCCAGTGAGAGAGACACCGCCACCGCCAAGGCAACCAAATCTCAGGGCCAGCGCCTGCGGGCAAAAGAGGCTCCTCCGGCCTATATCCAAGCCGGGGAGCGGGTTACCGGTGGGAACCCATTGGAACCGTTTACCGTACTTAGGTGCAGGGAAAGGCAGTCACCGTCAACCTGCCGGGGAAAAGCAACAGCAGCCGTCCGTGGGACCCGTCTTTCCAGCCGTGTGTTTTACCGAGAACTGTGTCATCGTCTCAGGCTGAGTGAGTACCACCGTGCCGTGCGGCACAGCGCTGCCCCTGCACCTCACCAGGCCCCGCAACCCGCCTGCCATCATCCACCCCTACCCCATCACTGGGCCCCGGGACAACCAACCCCCTACCCACGGAGGGGAGAACTAACAACTCAGCTGCTCCCCGTCACCGCTCCCGGGATCCCCGTCCAGAGCAGCGGTGGTGTCACCAAAATCACCACAACCGTGGGTGGCGTCACGGACAATAATCAAATTCCCACAATCAATCCCCTTTTCACTCACGGGCAAGGAGCGCCGCTCGAGTCCCCGGGATCCGGCCCACTGCTCGAGCCACCACCGAGCAGCGGCAGCAGCAGCGGCCGGACCCGAGCAGTGGGAGAGCGCGGCTTCCCCTCCTCCGCCCGCGACATATATACATCACAGGAGGGGCTGGAGGCTACAATATATACATTACAGGAGGGGCAGGGGGCATAGACGTTACTGGAGTGGCAAACAGCTCTGGTGGTGTACTCATGGGATGGGTTGGGATGGGTGACATAGCGCTCTAGGGAACCCATATAGTTCTGGGGGGGCCGCATAGACTGCTGTAATTCATATATACACACAGTACTGCTTCTTACACACACAGCTCTGACACACACGCACACACACACACACTACAATGTACCCCCCATCACACACTCAAACACACACAATGCACCCCACATCACCTCCTACACACACACACACACACACTACAATGCACCCCCCATTACCCCTCCCCCCACACACAATACAATGCACCCCCCATTACCCCTCCCCCCCACACACAATACAATGCACCCCCCATTACCCCTCCCCCCCACACACACAATACAATGCACCCCCCATTACCCCTCCCCCCAGACACACAATACAATGCACCCTCCATTACCCCTCCCCCCCACACACACAATACAATGCACCCCCCATTACCCCTCCCCCCCACACACACAATACAATGCACCCCCATTACCCCTCCCCCCCATACACACAATACAATGCACCCCCCATTACCCCTCCCCCCCCACACAATACAATGCACCCCCCATTACCCCTCCCCCACACACACAATACAATGCACCCCCCATTACCCCTCCCCCCACACACAATACAATGCACCCCCCATTACCCCTCCCCCCACACACAATACAATGCACCCCCCATTACCCCTCCCCCCACACACAATACAATGCACCCCCCATTACCCCTCCGCCCACAATACAATGCACCCCCCATTACCCCTCCCCCACAATACAATGCACCCCCCATTACCCCTCCCCCACAATACAATGCACCCTCCATTACCCCTCCCCCCACAATACAATGCACCCTCCATTACCCCTCCCCCCACACACAATACAACCCTCATCACCCCCTACACACACAAATTACACTGCCCCATCACTACACACTCCTGCCTCCCCCCTCCCTCGGAATACAGTACTCCTCCTCTGCCTGTCACAGAGCTGTGTTCCTCCACAAATGTTCCCCGTTATATGTCCTCAGCCCCTCCTCACTCATCCCCATTAATTAAACCTGTCTCTTCAGCTCCTTCATGGAGCACTCGCTTCCTCATGTCCCCAGTGTGGCGCCCGCAGCACTGTGATGACGTCAGCAAGGTGCTGATCTCATCACGTTGCTGCACGTCAGGGGCGGGGGCGGGTCCCGGCGCGCTGTTCAAATGTATTTACGTCTGAAAGACGCAAATACATTTGAATAGGAACGGAAAGAGGAAGCTGCGGTCATCGGCTCTGCTGCGCTCCTCTGCACTGGGTGCATGCCGGCACACAGCACACAGCAGAGCCGGCACAGCGCGCTGCCTCCTGCTCCTGCTAGTGTGCCTGGCATGTACACAGTGTAGAGGAGCGCAGCGGGGACAGCAGATACAGCGGCCCACCACACCGTGCCCCTGCTTCTAGGGGGGGGCAGCTGTCCCCCCTGGCCCTCGCTGGGTACGCGGCCGCAGCACATAGCAGGGAGCATTAGCACACCTCTGACCCCGGAAGTGCAAGCGGCCGCTAGTACTTCCGGGGTCAATCAGCGTCCTGTGCCCGTAGTTTGTTTTTGCGTCTTAAAGACGCAGATGCAAATAAATAGCGGTGCTCCAACACCCTGCGCCCCCCCCCCCCCCGAAAACACAGCTGATTTATTAGACTGTCTTTACGGAGGGGGAGAGGGTGTGAAGTAAAAAAAAAATGCTGACAGGTGCCTAGTGCCAAGTATGGTGGGGGCCCCCTTAGAAGTTCTTTTGGTGGGGGCCCCTGGGCTGGAGCCCCGCCTATAATCCGGCCCTGCCTCCGTGTATTCTCTCATCATCAAGAATTGGGATGCCAGCATCCATTAAAGAGAATCTGTCAGCAGGATTTTGCTATGTAATCTGAGAGCAGCGCAATATAGGGACAGAGAGCCTGATTCCAGCAATGTGTCACTTAGTTTACTGGGTGCAGCAGTTGTGATGGTCACAGGTTTCTAAGGCCGGTTTCACACATCCGGCTTTTTGCCGTTTTGCCGGATGCGGCGCTCTCCCGTACAGTTAATACAGTACAATGACAGCGCAACAAGCGCCGGTCACATGCTGTCATGTGACCGGCGCATGTGACCCGGAAGTTACAGCGCTGTCGTACTGTATTAACTGTACGGGAGAGCGCCGCATCCGGCAAAACGGCAAAAAGCCGGATGTGTGAAACCAGCCTAAGGCTGCAGATCTAGCAGAGCTCAGTTGTTCAGCTGTGTATAACCCTGTCCACATCACAGCTCTCTGTGTACACTGTATATTGACAGGAAGCTGCTAATCAGTGCTGGGGGCGGGGTTGGATCGGGAGTCACAAGACATCTAGTCCTGTATTGATAATCTCCTGCTGATAAAACACTGATTTTAGTCAAACAGCAACACACATCTCAGTAAGTGACACATCCCTAGAATCAGGGTCTCAGTCCCTACATCATGCTGCTTTCAGATTACATAGAAAAACCTGCTGACTGATTCCCTTTAATGCTGAACAACAGTTTATCTTTTCACCTTCTTCTCTAGTGCCCTCATGCTCAGTGCATAAAATAAAGTCAAAATCACATGGTACCATTTCAAAATCTTGGGGATTTTTAGGACAGACTTAAAGGGAATCTGTCAGCAGGTTTTTGTTCTGGAAGCTGAAGACAGCATGCGGCAAGGGTTAACAGAGAGAATTCGAGAATGCCTGTCTTGTCAAATCCGTTGTTTATTTAATATGTTTGTTTAAACAGGAGGACACTTATCATTGCAGGACTTCAATATCACAGGGTGCATGCCCTCTGCTGTGATTGACACCTCACTGTCACTGTACAATCTCTGTAGAGAGCCTAGTGTGGGCGGGGTTAACTTTCTCAGCTCTGCTTCATGGCTAAATCTATAAATTCTGATCATGTCAGGACGGCTGCATCCAGTAATCTAAGTGATACATTGTTGGATTTAGAGTCTCTTTGTCTACATCATGCTGCTGTCAGATGGGGCAGCAAAAACCTGCTCAAGGATTCTTTTTAAGCATTGCACATATGCATTCTTCTCTAGTATCCTCGTGTTCAGTACAGACAGTGTAGTGACAAAACATAGCTGCAATCTCCTGCTTTACAACACTGTTCCCCAAGCTCTGGCTCTGCAGTTGTAAAAGTATAACTTTCAGCATTTCTTATTTCCGGATAGCCGATAGGAGTTGTAGCATTCCTATTGTGAGACATCTACAAATTGGGTAAAACGTGTGACTGTCTAGAAGGAAAGCACACACGCCCGTCATAGAGGATCCGCACTCCTTCACTAAGGAGCCTCCGTGTACTGGTTTCTTCGGTTTGATGTCCATCGCCCTGCTTCCGGTCCCCATCGTAGACGAAGTAGTAAAACACGTGACACCAGAGTTCTCTTGGCAAACCAAGTTTGCACAGTTTATTCTTCACACTGCTATGACAGATATGGCCTCACTTCTCACGGTCCTACTGTTTCTGGTATTGTGGGATACTCTACCAGTTCTCCGCTATCTTGGATCTCGTGCACAGGCTGCTGAGCCTGTGTCTCCTTTCCTCACTCTTCCTCACACCATCCGTCCGCTTCTGGGCCCTGATGGCTGTCTAGTTGCAAGACTTCTCTGAGCCCGCCTGGGTGAGCTGTAGGCTCCGGACCTCTCGAAGTTACCTTCCCAGACTGGCTCTGGCACTGTAGCCACATCTTCTCTTACTCGAACCCTATCCAGAACTAGTAGCACGCGACTTCCCTGAGCCCACCTGGGTGAGCTCTAGGCTCGAGGTTATCTTCCCTGACTGGCCCTTACCCTGTAGCCACATCTTCTCTTACTCGAACCCTATCAAGAACTGATATCACGCGACTTCCTTAAGCCTGCCAGGGCGAGCTGTAGGCTCCAGACCGTTCAAGGTTACCTTCCCTGATTGGCCTGACACTGTAGCCACATCTTCTCTTAGGCTACTTTCACACTTGCGTTGGACGGCTTCCGTAGCATTGCGTTGTGTGACGGATGCAACGGATGCGTTGCATATAGTGGCACAACGGATGCTACGGATCGTACAAAACAACGGAAGGCTTTTTTTTTTTCTCCTTTACAGTTTTACCGGCAGCAGACTATTGTGAACGATCAGCTGATCGCTCTCAATAGCCGGCGGCCGGTGGCTCAGCTGAGCACTCTCACTTGCCGGCGGCCGGGCATGCTGGCGGGCGGGCGCTCAGCTGAGCGCTGTCAGTTGCCGGCGGGCGGGCGCTCAGCTGAGCGCTGTCACTTGCCGGTGGCCGTGCATACCGGCGGGCGCTCAACTGAACGTTCGGCCACCGCGAGACAAAATAAAGTTTGTGATTTAAAAAAAAAAGAGCATGCGCAGTGAAATCCTGAAGATTCCGCTACTCAAAACAACGTTACATGCTGCGTTCCTCCCACTGGGCGGAAGCAACGGAGCGTCGCCCAGCGGAAGCAACGCAGGTCCTTTTGGCGCAATCCGTCAACCATACAAGTCTATGGGAAACAGCGGAATCCGTTAACGGATTCCGCTGTTTTCCAAAAGGGCGGATTGTAACGGAAGGAAAACAACGCAAGTGTGAAAGTACCTTTACTCGAACCCTATCGAGAACTAGTATAACGTGACTTCCCTGAGCCCGCCTGGGTGAGCTGTAGGCTCTGGACCGCTCGAGGTTACCTTCCCTGACTGGCTCTTACACTGTAGCCACATCTTCTCTTACTTGAACCCTATCCAGAACTGGTATCACGCGAGGCCCATCTTGCTAACCAACCCACCAACCATCTGTCACTCCTCCCCTTCATTGGCTCAACCCTATCTCATCTAAAATCTCACCTACCTCTACACGGTCCTGACTCTGCTACATCGGGGGCCTACAGTTCACTAGCAGAGGTACATATTATCACATGCATTTTCATATTCAACAACACCTGCAATATGCTTAGTATAAAACACATCTTTTACAGTCAGGAAAATGGCATAAACACCATGGGGATGCGACCACCTCCTATATGATAGGCAGGAAAAAACAGAATGGCCGCTGAATATTGTGTCTAAGCAAACTAGGAAATAACATTTTCACAAAGGCAGCTTCTTCTCTAGTATCCTCCTGTACAGTGCAGCTCAAGTAGTGAAAAAAAATCCTAATCTCAAAATGTGCAAATTTGTACCTTCTTCTCTATTACTCTCCTGTGCAGTACAGAGTAATGTCAATATTTGTACATAAGCAGAGCTTCTACTCTACTACCCTCCTGCACATTACAGACAGAGCAATGTCAATATTTGCAAATAAGCAGCTTCTTCTCTAGTATCCTCCTGTGCAGTACAGACAGAATTATGTTATTATTTGTAAATAAGCAGCTTCTTCAATAGTATCATCCTGTGCAGAACAGACAGAGCAATGTTAATATTTGTAAATATGCAGCTTCTTCTCTAGTATCCTCCTGTACATTGCAAAGAGAATAATGACAAATGATAACTGTAATCTCCATATTTGCATATTGATTCTTCTCTACTAACCTCCCGCTCAATATAAACAGAGTACAATTAAAAGATTACTGTAATCTACAAGGTTTCACATATGCAGCTTCTTCTCTAGTGTCCTCCTGTTCAGTACAGGGTAATGACAGACGTTAAGAAAGTGTTACCGAAGCTTTGGCACTTGAACTATCAGGCTATCTGTGCTTGCTGAGTATTTGGTTGCAGAATTTTCTGCAGCAAATCTGCATACCTGGGCAGAAAAAAACACGTGTTTTTGACACTTTTTTTGCAATATTTTTTATGAGTTTTTTGCATGAGTTTTTTATGCATTCTGTGGTGGGAAAATGCTGCACAAAAGTGTCAGAAATCTGCAAAAAAAAATCTCAAAAATGCATCAAAAACACTATAAAAAAGTGTCAAAAATGCATCAAAAACACTGCAAAAAAGTATTAAAAATGCATCAAAAAAGCTGCAAAAAAGTGTCAAAAACGTTGCAAAAAAGTGTCAAAAAGGCATCAAAAAAGCTGCAAAAAGTGTCAAAAATGCTGCAAAAAAGTGTTAAAATGCATCAAAAACGTTGCAAAAAAGTGTCAAAAATGCATCAAAAACGCTGAAAAAATACATCAAAAACCCTGAAAAAAAATGTCAAAAATGCATCAAAAAAGCTGTAAAAAAAAGTGTCAAAAATGCATCAAAAACACTGTAAAAAAAGTCAGAAATACATGAAAAACCCTGAAAAAAAGTCAAAAATGCATGAAAAACGCTGTAAAAAAGTGTCAAAAATGCATCAAAAACGCTGAAAAAAATTGACATGCTGCAGATTTATTTCTGCACCAAATCTGCACATGAAAGAAGCAACAAGTGCGCAATACTTTCATTGACTTTGCTGGCATAAGGATTTGCATTGAGTTTGGTTACAAAACTGCACTCAAAAACACAAAAAAAAGATAAAAATGCACTGTGTGCATATACCCATAACGAACTACAACTCCCAGCATGCACATACGACTTGTAGTTTTCTGAAAGTTTGGAGAACAGACATGTCTTTCCATCTAGGTAAAAGTAGAATATCAGTGAGATGTGTTTTGCAGAATAAGAATGTAAAAAAAAAATACTTAAAAAATGGAATTCTTCCGAAACTATAAAAAATGGGCGAGTCCCCTTTAAGAATTTATTGCAAAGTCTTAGGAGACAATTTGTATCATAAACGAGTCGTAGGATTTGGTGTCGGCCCCGCGAGCCCCATAAAAGACGATCCCGCTGTGCCTGTATCTCCCGGATTTGCGCAGCGTTTGAAGCGTCCTCCGCACCCAGACGTCCAGTTGTTACAAGTTTAACAATATCCCCCCGCGTTCTTTCTCCTCTTCTATAGGACCGGTGTCTTTAAACACTTTTTTTTTTTGCTCTGAACAGATGGCTGGCGATTATTCCCGAAGCCGCCGTTAATTCATTTGCAAACAACAGAGACCGCTGCGCAATTGTTTCAAGAATGGCAAATGTGTTTTCCAGCAGGATTGGAGTCGCCGTCCGCGGGCGCGCGCTGCGTTTGCTTTACTCCGTCATTAGCAGCAAATGGTGTTTACTTAAGTTGAATTATTTGTATGAAGCATCTCCGAAGCTTCACAATAAATGGCGCGACGATGAAATGAAAATCACCTGCCCGAGTTATTAGCGCAATTGACTTCCAGCGATAAGATCTCCGAATCCAACCATTCTCCTTATAGCATAATTATATTGGAGAAAAAACTTTACAACCTTTCAGGGCTGAGGCTTTAATTCAGATTATTTTTTTATGAGAATTTCATCAGGTTTAATTATGATTTTCTGCGCCCCGAGCCAATATTTCCTTTTTCTATTTCTTCTACACCAATATTAGGATTTAATTGGCGTAGTTTCCTAGTATTATTTCTGCAGAGGGGATTGCTGGTTTCTAGGAAATTAAAGGGTTGGTCCCAAAAAAGCAAGTTAAGAAAGGGGATAACTTGCAGATGCCTTTGATCCCGAGATTGGGGTCTTGGACTCCTGAGAACATGGCTGTGCATCCCTGCAAGGCTAATCCTGCATTAAATGTCTATGGAATTATGCTTGGATGTTTCTGGCAGTCCTGTGGACAATGAATGTGTGGTGCTACTGAGGCTCAGTCACCACAGGGTATTGCATCTCACTTAAGATGCAGTACTCATCCTGGGTAAGGAAGAGGTTAACCACTGGTGTTCATCACTTACACAACACAAACAGTAGGTGCTTTCCCACACAAACTGGGCTAAAGGTGGTCACCATAACAATGGGTTTTTCCCAGCCACTAGTGAGTCATCAGGAAGGTGGGGGCAGCAGGAGGGAAGTTAGAGAACACACAAACTTTACTTCAGAATAGTCTAGGACACAGAACAACATGGTCACAGGGAAGAGTGCTTCACAGCCTCCCCTGTTAGAACTGGCCCGACTTGAAGAAGCAGTTTACCGGATGAGCTGGAGAGACAGAGGAGCAACACGGTAGCTGGTGGCTCAATAGCTCCCTCATTACCGTTGCAATTCAGGGTGCAGAGCCCTAGGGTGGAACAAACTTCATGTTGTATCATCAGAATCTGCAGGACAGTGGGATTTTATGTCCCTCTGGCCACCACAAGATCCCAGAGCACAGCGGCACATAGGGTTCGGGGTCGTGATCAAGGTCAGGCTCCACCACGGACCCGCGTCGCCTTCACACGGGACGGGAGCTAACACTACAAAAACACCGAGGTCCCCAAGTAACTTCAAGTCATGGGGATCCACACTAAAGTGCACAGAAAGGAGGGTCTCACAGCTTCACAACACCGGTGTTAGATTTTGAGGTACCCGTGATCGGCTGGGACCCATCACGGTGGAAACCGGCACTTCAAGGGTGACAACTGAACTGTGAGTAAAAGACCTTGAACCACAACCACTGTGTCAGCCAATCACTGCCAGCGCCATCGCCCCGCGCTCCGGCGCCGATGGCTACCACCACCACCATCATCCTCTCTGGGGCCTAGCTTCACTAGCGGGAAGCTAAACTATCCTAGCTGTGACACCATCCACCCCAGAGGACAGCAATCACAGCGACGGCTAATCCCTGGCCGCATACCGCAGGTGGCATCACGAGACAACTCCCATCACCCATCTTCATCCTATCCCCATTCCCTTTTTTGGTGTTCACATTGGGGCCACGAAGCCGGGCAGGGCCATCTGTGACATCCCTGACCTGACATCACCGACCCAGCGATGAGTATTTAACACCTGCCCCGTGGGTGCTACAAATGCAGTGGAGATCAAGAATGAGCACCTCTGCTCCTTATAGGATGGGTCTCTGGGTTCCAGAGTCTGTTTCAGAGAATTCCAGAGCCTGGTTCTCAGTTTCCAAGAGTCCCATTCTCTGGATTCCAGAGTCCTATTCCCAGGGTTACAGAGTTCCATTCTCAGGATTCCAGAGTCCAATTCACAGAATTCCAGAGCTCGGTTCTCAGAGTTCCAGAGTCTTGTTTTCAGGGTTCCAGAGTCCTGTTTTCAGGGTTCCATAGCCCCGTTCTCAGAGTTATAGAGCATTGTTCTCAGAGCTACAGAGCCCTCCTTTTAGGGTTCCAAAGCCCTATTCTAAGGATTCCAGAGCCCCATTCTCTGACGCTGCCCCACTGTCCCTGACTCCACCACATGGCTAATTTGCATGTGATGCACCTGAAGTTGCTTGCACGCAATTTACCCATGTGTAGTGGCCGAAGCGACAGAGCTGGTCCCCTCTACTCTGGCTGTGACTGGGGCCTAGTGAAGAGGGGGTCCCGGGGCTTAATAAAGCTAAGTAATTACCCTGGACCCCGGCCACACTCTTCACCGGGCCCCATACACCAATAATAGTTGTAATGCCCTGATGACTGCCCTGATTATTTGTAACGAATCCCAAAGTACTATTCCGGTACTCATCACGAATAACGAACTGAATGCAAGTCAATGAGGAACCCATTTCTCTTGCTCTGACAAATGCTGGAATAGTACTTGGTAATTGGTAAGCATTATCCAAACACAAATAGTTACTATTCGCCCATCTTTAGTAGTGACACTAAGGGGTACTTTGCACTCTGTGACATCGCTAGCCGATGCTTGCGATGCCGAGCGCGATAGTACCCGCCCCCGTCGCAGATGCGATATCTTGTGATTGCTGCCGTAGCAAACATTATCGCTACGGCAGCTTCAAACGCACTTACCTGCCCTGCGACGTTGCTCTGGCCGGCGATCCGTCTCCTTCCTAAGGGGGCGTGTTATGTGGCATCACAGTGACGTCACACGGCAGGCGGCCAATAGAAGCGGAGGGGCGGAGATGAGCGGGACGTAAACATTCCGCCCACCTCCTTCCTTCCGCATTGCCGGTGGAGGCAGGTAAGGAGATGTTCCTCGCTCCTGAGGCTTCATACACAGCGATGTGTGCTGCCGCAGGAACGAGGAACAACATCGTATCTCCTATTGGTGCGACATTATTTAAATGACCGACACTACACAGATCACCGATTTACGACGCTTTTGCGATCGTTTATCGGCGCATCTAGGCTTTACACGTTGCGACGTCGTTACCGGCGCCGGATGTGCGTCACTTTTGATTTGACCCCGACGATATCGCAGTAGCAATGTCGCAACGTGCAAAGTACTCCTAAGTGTCTCACTAGTATCCTCCTGTGGACACTGACGTGCATCGTCTATTTTGCATCTTCACAAAAATGGAATCTAGTTCTTAATCTGTCAAATCTATTGTACACCTGAAGACTCCTCTTTTGGTAAATGTGCCCCATAAAAGTGTTACAATACCAGATTCTAATCTTATTTATATACACATGTATACGTCACATGTATCACACAACTGTTATGTGATCGCAGCCTGAGAAGTTTGGATCTTGGCGTGATGGGCTCGATGATAATACTGTACACAACAGACTATTATGTCCCGGGCTGTGCTCAACTGCAGGTCAATTTACCCAAAGACTATTATCAACTAAGAGCAGATCTATTCTGAGCAGAAGCAGATGACTAATCCTGGCTAAGGTCAGTTTGTCAATTGTTCTGTGTCATTGTGATGTCATAAAGCTCATCCAGTAACGGCAAGGAATGGCGACCACAACAAATACTATATCTGACCTTAACCATTCAGATACAGCATTTGTTGTGGTCGCCATTCCTTTAAAAGACTTTTCTTATATTAGTTGCTGAAAATTTAGGAATAACACATTACTCTCAAAAGGAATACCTTTCATATAAGCAAATTTTGTCACACATCAGTAGATAGCAGTAATATAATACTTATATTTAGTATTATAGTAGTTATATTCTTGTACATAGGAGCAGTATTATAGTAGTTATATTCTTGTACATAGGGGGCAGTATTATAGTAGTTATATTCTTGTACATAGGGGGCAGTAGTATAGTAGTTATATTCTTGTACATAGGGGGCAGTATTATAGTAGCTATATTCTTGTACATAGGGGGCAGTATTATAGTAGTTATATTCTTGTATATAGGAGCAGTATTATAGTAGTTATATTCTTGTACATAGGGGGCAGTATTATAGTAGTTATATTCTTGTACATAGGAGCAGTATTATAGTAGTTACATTCTTGTACATAGGGGGCAGTATTATAGTAGTTATATTCTTGTACATAGGAGCAGTATTATAGTAGTTATATTCTTGTATATAGGGGGCATTATTATAGTAGTTATATTCTTGTACATAGGGGGCAGTATTATAGTAGTTATATTCTTGTACATAGGGGCAGTATTATAGTAGTTATATTCTTGTACATAGGAGCAGTATTATAGTAGCTATATTCTTGTACATAGGGGCAGTATTATAGTAGTTATATTCTTGTACATAGGGGCAGTATTATAGTAGTTATATTCTTGTACATAGGGGCAGTATTATAGTAGTTATATTCTTGTACATAGGAGCAGTATTATAGTAGTTATATTCCTGCACATAGGGGGCAGTATTATAGTAGTTATATTCTTCTACATAGGGTCAGTATTATAGTAGTTATATTCTTCTACATAGGGGCAGTATTATAGTAGTTATATTCTTGTACATAAGAGCAGTATTATAGTAGTTATATTCCTGTACATAGGGGCAGTATTATATTAGTTATATTCCTGTACAGAGGGGTAGTATTATAGTAGTTATATTCTTGTACATAAGGGGCAGTATTATAGCAGTTCTATTCTTGTACATAGGAGCAGTATTATAGTAGTTATATTCTTGTACATAGGGGGCAGTATTATAGTAGTTATGTTCTTGTGCATAGGGGCAGTGTTATAGTAGATATATTCTTGTACATAGGAGCAGTATTATAGTAGTTATATTCTTGTACATAGGGGCAGTATTATAGTAGTTATATTCTTGTACATTTGAGCAGTATTATAGTAGTTATATTCCTGTACATAGGGGCAGTATTATATTAGTTATATTCCTGTAAAGAGGGGCAGTATTATAGTAGTTATATTCTTGTACATAGGGGCAGTATTATAGTAGTTATATTCTTGTACATAGGAGCAGTATTATAGTAGTTATATTCTTGTACATAGGAGCAGTATTATAGTAGTTATATTCTTGTACATAGGGGCAGTATTATAGTAGTTATATTCTTGTACATAGGGAGCGGTATTATAGTAGTTATATTCTTGTACATAGGGACAGTATTATAGTAGTTATATTCTTGTACATAGGGGCAGTATTATAGTAGTTATATTCTTGTACATAGGGGCAGTATTATAGTAGTTATATTCTTGTACATAGGGACAGTATTATAGTAGTTATATTCTTGTACATAGGGACAGTATTATAGTAGTTATATTCTTGTACATAGGGACAGTATTATAGTAGTTATATTCTTGTACATAGGGGCAGTATTATAGTAGTTATATTCTTGTACATAGGGGCAGTATTATAGTAGTTATATTCTTGTACATAGGGGCAGTATTATAGTAGTTATATTCTTGTACATAGGGGCAGTATTATAGTAGTTATATTCTTGGACATAGGGGGTCCATAGGAGCAATGGCTTAGTCTTAGTAGTGTAGTTGTTTCTTTTTGCTCTCATGTAGCGGAGTGGTAAAAGTTTCTTTCCTGAAATAACAATTTCATTGAAATGTGCAGATTCTTTCCATATTGTAGAATGTGCAGGGTACACATTTGCCATATAAAAGAATCATATTAATTCAGTGCTTGTGTTTCTACAAAACTGCTTTTACGCAGAAGAGGCAATTATTCGTTACTGATGTCTATTATACAACCAATTAGGTTGAAAAGCATTCTTTTTTTCTTCCATTTGATCTATTAGATCTGTATTTTTGATGTTTGATTGATGGTTATTCAGATAAACTATTAAAAAGGCACATGGAAAACATAAAGTGCCACCTTGACTTGGAGTATGATAAATAGCTGGTGAAATGTGTGAAGAAAGCTGTGAAATTAGATATTGAAGAGGTAAGATGCTCGGGGTTGTTGTTGATTATCTCAATTTTATGTTGTTAAGTAAAATAAAGTTACATTAAATAACTTACAAGAGAAGCTGCCGATGAAAAGATTAAAGTCTACTAGTACTGATAAAAACTCCAGATGAGGGAGCAATAAAAAGAACATTCCGGAAAAAACTGATACTCTGTGTGCAAATCCTACCGGGGCGGTGCAGGATATTTTTCTTAAATGCTTTTTGTCATGCTCCACCCATCACACACTTCATTTTGTGTAACACATTGCATCAGTTTTTTCGGAGTCAGGATATTGGCAATATATTTATTAATTTTTTTGACAACTCACTTGTCCTATGTTCTTCCTTTGAAGGGTGTACAGTAGAGATGAGCAAAGGGATTCATAGGACCGTTGTCAACATTAGTGGTCTATGCCCACCGGATGGAAACTGTCACGTGGTATATGGAGACGGGACAGGGGCGCCTAGGCTGGTGTTAAGACTTGCGACCCTATGCTGTCCCTTATCTCGAAGGTAGTTTTTATGGTGATCAGGTCCAAGCCCCCAGCGTGACCCTGACTCCTGTCCAAGCCCTGATTTTACTCTTCTCTCCAACAACTTCGGGGCAGGTTGGAAAACACAAAGACAAAACCCCACAAAATGACACGGACTGGGAGAACGAAAACTCGTACACACCGCACTCAAAACACACAGGAGAGACAATATGTGTACAGGGGAACAACGGAAAAAGGGGGTGAAGTAATACTCAATAGGCGAATGCTCACACCACTCAGAAGTGCATCATGAATCACCATAAACATGAGAAACACCAACTCCGGGACCGCAAAAGCAATCATCGGGACGTCGTTTCTTCACCAATTATTTCTTCCTTGGCCTTTACCCATAAAAGCCTGCATGGTTTAGTGTGCGGCATATGGTACTTGTTGAAACCATGACCACGGACTGTGCCAGGTTGATCTGCAGGTCTTTGGGTGTTTGACGCGGTGTTTGTTCCACCATTTACACCAACCTTTAAAGACTCTCTGGTCAGTTTTACTCTTCCCCCACGACTAGGGAGGCTTTTGACCATTCCATGGTTAGCAAGCTTCTTAATAACATTGCACTCTGCTGAAACTGGGATACCAAGGTCTTGGGAGACGGCATTATACCTTTTAGAAGTCTTGTGTTTGCTAATAGCAGATCTGATGTCCTCAGACAGATCCTTTGTCTTCACCATTGTAATAAAGGACCAGGGCTGATCATGTGGCTTTTAAAAACTTTGAAGTCATCATTCATTGGCTAATTCATGTCACATGGGCACAGACAATGTATCACCGGTGATTCTCATCTGTGATTTACCACAGTCACAATGTGTTTCCATACTAATGTAATGGGTTTCAATCCCAGCGTTACAGCAGATTTAGGTTTTTCTATTGTTCCCTCCCATTGTTATTTGTTTGAAATTGTTGTTTATAGTTTGCTCTTTTGTATTTAACGCGAGTGACGAGCGCTCGATACAGAAAAGCTGCATCACGTGATTCATGTTTATTCAGGAGATATTCCACATTGTGTACTTATGCTTCATGGCTGCCAATAATGATGAGCAGGACTGTATATGTATATATATATATATATATATATATATAGTACAGACCAAAGTTTGGACACACCTTCTCATTCAAAGAGTTTTCTTTATTTTCATGACTCTGAAAATTGTAGATTCACATTGAAAGCATCAAAACTATGAATTAACAAATGGGGAATGAAATACTTAACAAAAAAGTGTGAAACAGCTGAAAATCTGTCTTATATTCCAGGTTCTTCAAAGCATCCACCTTTTGCTTTGATTACTGCTTTGCACACTCTTGGCATTCTCTTGATGAGCTTCAAGAGGTAGTCACCAGAAATGACTTTCCCTTCACAGGTGCGCCCTGACAGGTTTAATAAGTGGGATTTCTTGCCTTATAAATGGGGTTGGGACCATCAGTCGTGTTGTGCTGAAGTCTGGTGGATACACAGCTGATAGTCCTACTGAATAGACTGTTAGAATTTCTATTATGGCAAGAAAAAAGCAGCTAAGTAAAGAAAAACGAGTGGCCATCATTACTTTAACAAATGAAGGTCAGTCAGTCCGAAAAATTGGGAAAACTTTGAAAGTGTCCCCAAGTGCAGTGGCAAAAATCATCAAACGATACAAAGAAACTGGCTCACATGAGGACCGCCCCAGGAAAGGAAGACCAAGAGTCACCTCTGCTGCAGAGGATAAGTTTATCCGAGTCACCAGCCTCAGAAATCGCAGATTAACAGCAGCTCAGATTACAGACCAGTTCAATGCCACACAGAGTTCTAGCAGCAGACACATCTCTAGAACAACTGTTAAGAGGAGACTTTGTGCAGCAGCCTTCATGGTAAAATAGCTGCTAGGAAACCACTGCTAAGGACAGGCAACAAGCAGAAGAGACTTGTTTGGGCTAAAGAACACAAGGAATGGACATTAGACCAGTGCAAATCTGTGCTTTGGTCTGATGAGTCCAAATTTGAGATCTTTGGATCCCACCACCGTATCTTTGAGTGACGCAGAACGACGCAGAAAAGGTGAACGGATGGACTCTACATGCCTGGTTCCCACCGTGAAGCATGGAGGAGGAGGTGTGATGGTGTGGGGGTGCTTTGCTGGTGACACTGTTGGGAATTTTTTCAAAATTGAAGGCATACTGAACCAGCATGGCTACCACAGCATCTTGCAGCGGCGTGCTATTCCATCCGGTTTGTGTTTAGTTGGACCATCATTTATTTTTCAACAGGACAATGACCCCAAACACCCCTCCAGGCTGTGTAAGGGCTATTTGAGTAAGAAGGAGAGTAATGGGGTGCTACGCCAGATGACCTGGCCTCCATAGTCACCAGACCTGAACCCAATCGAGATGGTTTGGGGTGAGCTGGACCGCAGAGTGAAGGCAAAAGGTCCAACAAGTGCTAAGCATCTCTGGGAACTCCTTCAAGACTGTTGGAAAACCATTTCCGGTGACTATCTCGTGAAGCTCATCAAGAGAATGCAAAGAGTGTGCAGAGCAATAATCAAAGCAAAAGGGGGCTACTTAGAAGAACTTTTAGAACACTTTATTGAACTTTATGATACAATATTTATATTAGTTTTTTGATTGCTTATGTATTACACTCCAATATGTATTTTTTTTTTTTTTTTTATAAAACATAATATACTTGTTAAGAGTTGAGTAAATCTCCTAAGATTCGATTCAGGAAGATTTGCTCAGATTTGGGAAGATGGGAAAATTTATTTGTATAGAATGAATTTGGTGAAATTGAATATGATGTGAGGTAGTAAAATGGCTAAGGCAGTTATGTATATTGGAGATCAAAATTAGAGAACAACACAATTTCCTAAATGTTGCGGTCCTTATGTCGTCCTATGTGGTTATATCCTAACATGAGGAAACTCGCAGGATTTTAAGCTTATTTCATAAATTGAATTTATTCAAAAGCAAAAAATAAAAATGTAAATGAGATGAATATAAAAGAACAAGGATCAAAATTAGAGAACACTTCCAGACCCCTGTAGGTTATTGGTGTTAATTTGGCACCTGGTGCTAATTTCCTTCATTATCTGACAAACCCTATGTAACTGGCAGCCGAACTTTCCAGTTTACACTGACTTTGCAAAAATGGTGTGCCATTCCAAAGTGACTGAAACCCTTCGGCAGCAGGTTTGTCCAGATGAAAGCCATAGCAAGAGAAGTTGGTCGTTCCAAGTCTATGATTTCGAGAATATTGCATCTTTACAACATGGGTGGCACGTTGGCTTAGTGGTTAGCACTGCAGTCTTGCAGCACTGGGGTCCTGGGTTTGAATCCCACCAAGGACAACATCTGCAAGCAGTTTGAATGTTCTCCCCGTGTTTATGTGGGTTTCCTCTAGTTTCCTCCCACACTCCAAAGTCATACAGATAGGGAATTTAGATTGTCAGCCCCAATGGGGACCGTGTTCCTGATGTATGTAAAGTGCTGCGGAATATGTTAGCGCTATATAAAAATAAAGATTTATTTAACATCACAAACTCTTTCAAGTCTCCCAAGAAGGCTGGTCACCCTCGAAAGACAAATGCAAAAGAGAATCTCCACGGGTAATCATTTCACCACTGCAGCTGGAATTGCTCCCCAGTTTAGTACTGAACAGGGTAAGGATCTGTCTCGTCATACAGTGTCACGACGTTTAAGAGCATTTGGACTGAAAGCTCACTCTGTAGTGACCAAACTTATCATTAGCAGAAAGAATCACAAGGCTAAACTTATCTTTGGTGAGGACCATGTTGTGTGGACAGAGGAGAAGTGTCCACAGGTCATGTTAGTGAAGAAAGCAAGTTTAATGTATTTGGGCCTGATGGGAATCATTATGTTCATCGACAAACTGGGGAAAGACTGAACCCAAAGTGTGTTAAGAAGTCTGTGAGAGGCGGTGGAGGAAGGGTCATAGTTTGGGGATTGTTTTCTGCAGCAGTAGTTGGATCTCTCATACAGCTACATGGCAAAGTGAATGCAAGTGTGTATCCACCCCTCACTGGCAGCCAGACTGGCTTGCAAAGTCTCCATAAGGAGAATAGTGTTCCCCCGTGGTCCCCACAAAGCTTCTCATGAGCCAGATCAGACACCCCATACTTTGCACTGACGAGGGGCAAGCAACCCGAAACACTGTGTCTGCAAATTGGGATTCTGATCTGGCTTATATATCCTAAGTTATATGTAAAGGATTGTTAAAAATCCACATTTAACTTTTAGGATCGCTACTTCCAATAGGTGGCACTGCGCTAAAGTTTGTTTCCTGTCCTGGAGAGACAATTCCATCTAAGAAAACACGGTCCTATTATGCTAATCAGACTTTGATCAGAGTGGGATCCATTTTTCTTGGAGGTAGAGGGAAAAAAAATGATCTACCTCTCCATTCTGATAGTCTATGAAAATTGGACTGCACTCAGTTGTCATCCGGGTGCGCTCCGATTTTTTTCACAGAGCCATAGACATGAACAGCCAAGTGTCACTGGATTCTTGGCGACAAATCGTGCATGCTGCCATTTTTTGAATAACATTGGTTGAGTCCGATCCAATTTTTTGACAGATAGCACCAGGACTAAAAATACGGTCGTCTGCACGAGCCCTAAGGAAAATCTTTAATATTACAGTCTTAGAAAACCTTTTGAATTAATTAGTTTTTGAACAAAAAAAAACATAAAAAGAGAAAAACCTGTCAGGGTCCAGACAGAAGGCATTCTCTAGTACATCGTTATGTAATATCCAGATTGCAGCCGGGGATATTATGTTGTGCCGAGTTTCTGGAAGGTTCCAGATATTAGTTTATCGATGGCATTAATAAGCGGAGAAACGTTCCGAGGTTTCCTTTGAAGTGTCCTAGGTTGTACACATGCTCCATCAATGCCACAGTCTAAAAGACAGAGCGCGCCATCCCTTCCCCGACTTCAAAGACATTTCTTCGTGTGCGACTTGGATGCTTATCTTAATAATACTTTTCATTAAGTGGCAACATGACAGTAATGAAGAGCAGAAGCTGTAAATGGGATCCGATATTTTACATATTGTTATACCGATATGATGAATATCACATGCTATAAAAGTCATCAGGACAAAAGGAAAACCTCCGTGCGTAGGAGCTGGGGTGCGTTATTTCACATGGACATTATAACCCCATTACTGCACCATGTGCTCGTAAAATTCTGTCTTCATTCATTTCCTTCATGACTTTCGTGACTCAGTTCTTTCTGATACTGAGTTCCAAACAATCTGTAGGGATAGAACAAAGAAAAATAGTCATGCCCTGCAGTCACCACTAGGAAGAACATAGGAGCTTACTGCATCCTATCGTGTTTCCCCAAAAATAAGACCTCTTTTCAGCAAGGCTTAAATATTAGCAATCCCCCGAAAATAAGACCTAGTCACCGTTCAATAATGATGCGTCTGTGCAGCTAAAAGACATGTAGACAACCCCTATAAGAGAGAAGAAAAAAGAGAGAAGACCCCGCAATCATACTCACCAACGGGAGAAGTGGAATGCATCGAGGACCTGCAGTGGAATGCACACCCACACACATCAGATCACACCCACACACATCAGATCACACCCACACACATCCGATCATACCCACACACATCCGATCACATCCACACACATCCGATCACACCCACACACATCCGATCACACCCACACACATCCGATCACACCCACACACATCCGATCACACCCACACACATCCGATCACACCCACACACATCCGATCCCACCCACACACATCAGATCACACCCACACACATCAGATCACACCCACACACATCCGATCACATCCACACACATCCGATCACATCCACACACATCAGATCACACACACACATACATCACATCACACACACACACACATCAGATCACACCCACACACATCCGATCACACCCACACACATCCGATCACACCCACACACATCCGATCACACCCACACACATCCGATCACACCCACACACATTCGATCACATCCACACACATTCGATCACACACACACATACATCACATCACACACACACACACATCAGATCACACCCACACACATCCGATCACACCCACACACATCCGATCACACCCACACACATCCGATCACACCCACACACATCCGATCACACCCACACACATTCGATCACATCCACACACATCCGATCACACACACACATACATCACATCACACACACACACATCAGATCACACCCACACACATCCGATCACACCCACACACATCCGATCACACCCACACACATCCGATCACACCCACACACATCAGATCACACCCACATCAGATCACACCCACACACATCAGATCACACACACACATACATCACATCACACCCACACACATCAGATCACACCCACACACATCCGATCACACCCACACACATCCGATCACACCCACACACATCCGATCACATCCACACACATCCGATCACATCCACACACATCCGATCACACCCACACACATCCGATCACACCCACACACATCCGATCACACCCACACACATCCGATCACACCCACACACATCCGATCACACCCACACACATCCGATCACACCCACACACATCCGATCCCACCCACACACATCAGATCACACCCACACACATCAGATCACACCCACACACATCTGATCACATCCACACACATCCGATCACATCCACACACATCAGATCACACACACACATACATCACATCACACACACACACATCCGATCACACCCACACACATCAGATCACACCCACATCAGATCACACCTACACACATCAGATCATACCCACACACATCAGATCACACCCACACACATCAGATCACACCCACACACATCCGATCACACCCACACACATCCGATCACACCCACACACATCCGATCACACCCACACACATCCGATCACACCCACACACATCCGATCACACCCACACACATTCGATCACATCCACACACATCCGATCACACACACACATACATCACATCACACACACACACATCAGATCACACCCACACACATCCGATCACACCCACACACATCCGATCACACCCACACACATCCGATCACACCCACACACATCCGATCACACCCACACACATTCGATCACATCCACACACATCCGATCACACACACACATACATCACATCACACACACACACATCAGATCACACCCACACACATCCGATCACACCCACACACATCCGATCACACCCACACACATCCGATCACACCCACACATCAGATCACACCCACATCAGATCACACCCACACACATCAGATCACACACACACATACATCACATCACACCCACACACATCAGATCACACCCACACACATCCGATCACACCCACACACATCCGATCACACCCACACACATCCGATCACACCCACACACATCCGATCACATCCACACACATCCGATCACATCCACACACATCCGATCACATCCACACACATCAGATCACACACACACATACATCACATCACACACAACAGATCACACCCACACACATCCGATCACACCCACACACATCCGATCACACCCACACACATCCGATCACACCCACACACATCAGATCACACCCACATCAGATCACACCCACACACATCAGATCATACCCACACACATCAGATCACACCCACACACATCAGATCACACCCACACACATCAGATCACACCCACACACATCAGATCACACACATCAGATCACACCCACACACATCAGATCACACACACACACACATCAGATCACACCGACACATATCAGATCACACACACATCAGATCACACCCACACACATCAGATCACACACACATCAGATCACACCCACACACATCAGATCACACACATCAGATCACACCCACACACATCAGATCACACACACACACACACACATCAGATCACACCGACACATATCAGATCACACACACATCAGATCACACCCACACACATCAGATCACACACATCAGATCACAGACACACACATCAGATCACACACATCAGATCACACACACATCAGATCACACCCACACACATCAGATCACACCCACACACATCCGATCACACCCACACACATCCGATCACACCCACACACATCAGATCACACCCACATCAGATCACACCTACACACATCAGATCATACCCACACACATCAGATCACACCCACACACATCAGATCACACCCACACACATCAGATCACACACATCAGATCACACCCACACACATCAGATCACACACACACACACATCAGATCACACCGACACATATCAGATCACACACACATCAGATCACACCCACACACATCAGATCACACACACATCAGATCACACCCACACACATCAGATCACACCCACACACATCAGATCACACCCACACACATCAGATCACACCCACACACATCAGATCACACCCACACATCAGATCACACCCACACACATCAGATCACACCCACACATCAGATCACACACACCTCAGATCACATACATCAGATTACACCGACACAAATCAGATCACACACATCAGATCACACCGACACACATCAGATCACACACATCAGATCACACCCACACACATCAGATCACACACACATCAGATCACACCCACACACATCAGATCACACACATCAGATCACAGACACACACATCAGATCACACCCACACACATCCGATCACACCCACACACATCCGATCACACCCACACACATCAGATCACACCCACATCAGATCACACCCACACACATCAGATCATACCCACACACATCAGATCACACCCACACACATCAGATCACACCCACTCACATCAGATCACACACATCAGATCACACCCACACACATCAGATCACACACACACACACACACACACATCAGATCACACCGACACATATCAGATCACACACACATCAGATCACACCCACACACATCAGATCACATACACATCAGATCACACCCACACACATCAGATCACACACACACACACACATCAGATCACACCCACACACATCAGATCACACCCACACACATCAGATCACACCCACACACATCAGATCACACCCACACATCAGATCATACCCACACACATCAGATCACACCCACACACATCAGATCACACCCACACACATCAGATCACACACACATCAGATCACACCCATCAGATTACACCGACACACATCAGATCACACACATCAGATCACACCGACACACATCAGATCACACACACATCAGATCACACCCACACACATCAGATCACACACACATCAGATCACACCCACACACATCAGATCACACACATCAGATCACAGAGACACACATCAGATCACACACATCAGATCACACCCACACACATCAGATCACACCCACACACATCAGATCACACCCACACACATCAGATCACACCCACATCAGATCACACCCACACACATCAGATCACACCCACATCAGATCACACCCACACGCATCAGATCACACACACATCAGATCACACACACACATCAGATCACACACACATCAGATCACACCCACACACATCAGATCACACCCACACACATCAGATCACACACACATATCAGATTGCACCCACACACATCCGATCACACACACACACACACACACACACACACACATCAGATCACTCACACACACAATCACATATCAGATTGCACACACACACTCACCACATTCTAGAATACTACATCCTAGTATTCTAGAATACTGTACATAAGAGCTCAGGCCACTATGTAGAACGTACATTTTTTTTTTTATTATACTCACCTGGGGGGAGGCCTAGTCCAATAGGCATCATTGCTCTCTGGTTCGGCTCCTCCACCCTGCTGTGATCTCCGTCCTCCTTCTGCACAGCCCAGTGTGGATGGCGCGTTTATGTCATTAACACTAGCTGGCATTGTGGCATTGAGGTGCCGGACCGGAGAGCAGAAACTTACATTGGACCGGTGAGTGTAATAAAACTATTTTTTTGCATTCTATACAGCGGCCTGGACTTTTATATACAATATTCTAGAATCCTGTATATAAGAGCCCACTGGTGGTGGCTGCAGATTATAGTGGCCAAATCTGGAGACAGGTTCCCTTTACATCCATAAAAACAAAAAAAAAAAAAAAACCCTCAAATGGCATGGTTTTTTTTTTTTGCAATTTAACCCCACTTGGAAATATTTTTCGCTTTCCAGTACATTTTAGGGCAGAATGAATGGTATCATTCACAACTACAACTCATCCCCTGAAAAAAACAACCCTCATGCAGCTATGTTGATAGAAAAATAAAAAATGGAAGGAAATATGGAAGCACCAAAATTGAAAATCACCCGGTCAGGAAGGGGTTATTTAAGCACAATACTTTCCACGATACTCTCCAAAATGAACTCACCGGATCAGCCCAAGTTCTGCTTTAGTTCTAGCAATGTGCTTACAAAAATAAATTTAAAAAGACATAGAACATTTTGAAAATGCGCTAAGACTGCATAATATAAAATTGTTGCATTGTTTTCTGACCTGACTAATACGGGTTATATTTTTTCAACAATTTTTTTTTTTGGTTTTTTTTTTTGTGATATTTTAAAAAATATAAAGCCGATATCGTTTGCCGTGAGGAGATGAAACAAGTTGGAAGCATTGAAGAACAACACTTAAAGTTTCGACATCTAAAGCAGTTGTTATCAAATTCATTATGTCGCATGCTCCGGTTTTGATGCTTCATATTTAAGTAATGGTAGAAAAAAAAAAAAAAAAAAGAAAATGTCTAAAAAAAAAAAAGCACTAAATGGATACATTATTCCAAACCTTGCCGTAGTTAGCAAAGTCATTTAACTGAAGAAAATTTCTTTTCAGAATACTAAAATGCTTATTTTTGTGCTCTTTATGAATAGATACCTTTCATCATATGAACAATTTGTCTTCCCGTGACGTTAATCAGCATATATGAGAACGGAGCTTTAAAAACAATCATTGCATTTTCCAGCCGTACAATGTTCCTGCATTCGCTGACAATTTGCACCATGCTAGCTAAGATGCTTTTTAACAATTTTCTTTTTTTTGGTTCCCTTCTGGAGCAGCAGGTAGCTTGTGATTGACCAGCATCTTGCAAGTTCCCAAATTATGATTTGCAAAGTAGTTTTCCATGTGTAATTTGAATAACAATTTTTAAAGTGGTACGGCTCTATAGAATTTTTTTCCTACGCTGTTTAATTTTTTTTATTTTTTTGCCCCGAAAGAGAAAACAAAATAGCTTGCATTAAGTACAGTATTACTTTCGAAAAGGTCAGTGGATGCAATTTTAAACTCCGGGGCTGTAAAAAGTTTCTGACATTTGTTCAGGTTGATCAATTGGATACAACTGTAGAGGAAAAAAAAAAGAAAAAGAAAAGTTGTCCTTAAAGAGAAACTATCAACAGAAAAGGAGCTGTTGTTTAAAGCTGGTCCTTTTTTTTGCAAATGAGAAAAGCTATGCAAAAAGCTGATGCAAAAAGCTGAAAATACCATCCCCACTGTCACACATGGTGGAGGCAGCATCATGCTGTGTGGAGGCTTTTGCTTCTGCTGGGACAGTGAAGCTGGCCATAGGTAATAGGAGGATGGATGTATAATGGCCATACCTGCATCACCGCACTGTCCTGCCCTTCTTCCCCGGTGGGAACGTCGGCACTCTCACCTGTCCAATTGTCCTGACGTGGCTGCTCTGTCTCTAGTCCATGCTGCTGTCTCCCGGGGCCTGCGCACAGCACAAGGGCCTCCTGGTAATGCCCACAAAGTGCACGCATGGATACGCCTCTTTTCTTAAAGGGCAAGTATGACCTAATCTAGATGTGACCTCTCAGCTCGGCAGAGAAGCTGCAGATATTTAAGGCACCTTCTCCTTAAGGGAAGTGCCTGGGCAACCTAGTTCCCAGGTCTCATTGTGCTGCTGCTGTCGTGTTGTATTCTGTTCCTGATTCGTATCTGTGTTTCATTGCAATACAAGTCTGTTGCTGCAACTATCCACTCCAGCAGGCTACCACAAATTTTCCTGCTGCTGCTACAAGCATCAATGCCGGCTGCCTACCACGATACCCACTTCCACAAGTATCCACACTGGCTGCTGCCACTGCACCCATCAATCCATCCCGGCTGAATCCACGACTCCGGTTGCTGTTGTTGTTACAATCAGAGACTGTCAGTGTTCATACCTCTCGGGCCAGCCGTCTCAGAAACCAGTCTTCCCAAGTGCCACCTGGTCTCACCATTAGCGGTTCTGGGAAACACTAGGTGTGGTTCCCTCTCAGTTTTCTGTGTGCTTTGGCCCACTGGGTCTGCTAATCCCTTGCATACCCTGCAAGCATAACAAGATGAAGCTAAATATAGAGAAATCTTGGTGGAAAACTGGAGACTGCAAAAGACTTGAGACCGGGGTGTAGGTTCAACTTCCAGCAAGACCTTGAACATCCTGCAGAGCTACAATGGAGGGCTTAGATCAGAGCATATTCATGTGTGTGAACGGCCCAGTCACAGTCCAGACCCAAATCTCATTGAGAATCTGTGACAAGACGGGAAAATTGCTGCTCACAGATGTGTCCAACCAATCTCACTGAGCAAGAGCGAGTGTGCAAAGATCAAGGGGCAAAAATTTCACTCTCTAGATGAGCAAAACTCGCAGAGACGTCCCCCAAAAGACTGTAGCATTAATTGCAGCGAGAAGTGTTTAAAGTATTGACTCAGAGGGGCTGAATACAAATGCACATTACAATTTTCAGATTTATATTTTTAAATTTTAGAAAACCAAGTATCAGATTTATTTCCTTTACACTTCACAAATACATGCTATAAATTACATTTAACATTGTGGATGTAACATGAAAAAATGTGTTAAAGCTCATGAGGTATAAATAATTTTTCAAAGTAATACTGTAGGGAAAACAAGTATTTGATCCTCTGCCGATTTTGCAAGTTTTCCCCCTACACAAAATGGAGAGGTCTGTAATCTTTATCGTAGGTAACTTCAACTGTGACACTCATAAAATCACATTCCATGATTTTCAAAGAGTTAGTTTGCATTTTATTGCATGATTATTCATATCTATATTTATATATATATATATATATATATATATATATATATATATATATATATATATATATATTGCTTATAAGTATTTGATACAATAGTAAAACAGAACCTAATATTTGGTAGAAACCTTTGTTTGCAGTTACAGAGATCGGACGTTTCCGGTAGTTTTTACCAGGTTTGCACAAACTGCAGTAGGGATTTTGGTGATTCCTCCTTACAGATCTTCTCCGGATCTTTCGGGTCACTCCTCCATACAGATCTTCTCCAGGTCTTTCAGGTCACTCCTCCATACAAATCTTCTCCAGATCTTTCAGGTCACTCCTCCGTACAGATCTTCTCCAGATCTTTCAGGTCACTCCTCCATACAAATCTTCTCCACATCTTTCAGGTCACTCCTCTATACAGATGATCTCCAGATCTTTCAGGTCACTCCTCCATACAAATCTTCTCCAGATCTTTCAGGTCACTTCTCCATACAGATCTTCTCCAGGTCTCTCAGGTCACTCCTCCATAAAGATCTTCTCCAGGTCTCTCAGGTCACTCCTCCATACAGATCTTCTCCAAATCTTTCAGGTCACTCCTCCTTACAGATCTTCTCCAGATCTTTTAGGTCACTTTTAGGTCACTTCTCCTCACAGATCTTCTCCAGATCTTTTAGGTCACTCCTCCATACAGACCTTCTCCAGATCTTTCAGGTCACCTCTCCATACAGATCTTCTCCAGATATTTCAGGTTTCAGGGCTGTCACTGTGCAACATTGAGTTTCATCAACCTCCAAAGATTTTCTATTGGGCTCAGATCTGGAGACTGGCTAGGCCACTCTAGGACTTTGAAATGCTTCTTACGGAGCATTAGTTGCCATGTATGTGTGTTTCAGGTCATTGTCATGCTGGAGGACTCAGCCACGACCTATGTTCAATGCTCTTACTAAGGGGAGGAGGTTGTTGGCCAAAATCTCGCAATACATTACCCCATGCATCCTCCCTTCAGTACAGTGCAATCTTCCTGTCCCCTTTGAAGAAAGCCACCCCCAAAGTATGATGTTTCCACTCTCATGCTTCACGGTTGGGACGGTGTTCTTTTGGTTGTACTCATCCTTCTTCTTCATCCAAACATGGCAATTGGAGTTGATACCAAACAGTTATTTTTTTTATTTTTTCTGACCACATGACCAAATGACCTTCCACCATGCCTCTGAATCATCTAGATGGTCATTGATGAACTTCAAACAGGCCTGGACATGTGCTGGCGTGAGCAGGGGGACCTTGCATGCCCTTCAGGATTTTAATCCATGACAACAATGTGTGTTACTAATGGTAATGTTTGAGACTGTGGTTCCAGCTCTCTTCAGGTCATTGACCAGGTCCTCCCATGTAGCACTAGGCTGATTCTTGACCTTTCTCAGAATCATCCTTACCCCAAGAGGTAAAATCTTTCCTGGAGCCCCAGACCGAGTAAGATTGACAGTCTGTTACGTCACCGCCGGAGTCTGCTCGAGTGACTTCTGCTCCGATTGCCAGGCAACGCCGTGTTCCTGACGTGGATAGTGCTGGTGATGGGAGAGGAGTCGATGCCAATGGTGGGCGCAGGCTACGATCATCCACTGGGCTGGGTTAGCTTGGGATCTGCAGTACCGCTGGCTGACTGTGGGTGGCATGTGTCTTCCAGCTGAAGTTGCCAGCGTTCAGCTACAGCCAATGAGAAGACACCACACCCTTCTTATTACCCCTCCTGTCACATGACCACTGCCAGAGATAGTTCTGATTTTCCTGGCTCCTGTTATGTCCTATTGTGTTGGTGATTCATGTGTGTTGACTTCTGGGTGTTTTCTGACTACCCTTCTGCCTACTGTTTCTGTACCTCGCTGCCCGATCCGGATTTGACCTCTGCTACGTTTGCTGACTACGTCATTGCCTGCCGATTCTGTCCCTGTTTTGACCCTGCCTGACTACTACTCTCATCAGACTGCAGCCTTCCACAGGTAGTGATCTCCAGTTCCCTGTGTAATTCCAAATCCCTGTAGAGGGGTTAAAGGGTTTCAGGGTTCTGGGGGTCCTGCTTGGTGAGTGGCTTCCCTCTAGCCTCCCCATTACAGCCCATCTGAGTCTGTGGATCCAGGCAGGCGCTACACAGTCATCTTATTTTTTTTTCAATTTTTAATAAGTGTGCCAACAGTTGGTGCCTTCCCACCAAGCTGCTTGCCTATTGTCCTGTAGTCCATCCCAGCCTTGTGCAGGTCTACAATTTTGTTCTTGGTGTCCTCAGACAGTTCTTTGGTCTTGGCCTTTGGTCTTGGAGTGTGATTGATTGAGTGTGTGGACAGGTGTCTTTTATACAGGTGATAAGTACAGAGTAGGAAAGCTTTTAAAGAAAAAAAATAATGTGTCGCCCTGGGCAAGCCAGGGGTCACAGGTCACAACACCACCACACCCCACATCCCAGGTAGGCACACCTAAGCTGAACCAAAAATCCTTGTTGCCTTCCTCCAGGAGTCTGATGATGCACACCAGGGGGTGGGCCAGGCGGTTGGCTCCGCCCACCAAGGAGCTCACAGCTCTGGAGGCAGGAAGTGACAGGCAGTTGAGCTCGGGGCGAGCTTGGGTAAACAAGTTAAGCTCGGGGAGGGCAAGAGTACAGCAAGGTCAGCGACGGCGGTGACTGTCCGGAGGGGGACCGTTTGGAAGTTCCTGGAAGGACCCCGTTGGCTGTGTGCCCGGTGGTCTGGAGCAGTGTTCCGAAAGACAGTCAGCACCAGGGCAGGGGCCTCTCGGACCCCGGCAAGGCTAGGAGTTGCCAAATTTGCCGAATCCGTCAGTGAAGGGGACGTAAATTCCCCCAACAACCAAGTCCCGATTGAAGGCAACAGTCCAACCTGTACAACAGAGGCACCGCCACCGCCAGGGCACCAGTCTCTGAGGGCCAG
Organism: Anomaloglossus baeobatrachus; assembly: GCF_048569485.1. Classification (NCBI taxonomy): domain Eukaryota; kingdom Metazoa; phylum Chordata; class Amphibia; order Anura; family Aromobatidae; genus Anomaloglossus; species Anomaloglossus baeobatrachus. The sequence goes on along the minus strand of NC_134358.1, from coordinate 559,203,912 downwards.
CGCCTGCGGGCAAAGTGTAGTGCTCCTCCGGCCCAGTTTGAAGCCGGGGAGCGGGTTACCGGTGGGGACCCATCGCAACCAACCGTACATACAGGTGCAAGGAAGAGGGACATCACCGTCACCTACCGGGAAAGCAAAGCAGCCGTCTGTGGGACCGTCCTACCAGCCGTTTGGTTTACCGTACAAACTGTGTCCAAGTCTCAGGCTGAGTGAGTACCACAGTGCCGCAAGGCACAGCGCTGCCCCCGCGTCCCTGCGCCCACCAGGCCCTGCACCTCACAAGCCATCACCGGGTCCCGGGATCACCAACCCCTACCCACGGAGGGGCAACACAACACCTGGCTGCTCCCCATCACCATCCCCGGGATCCCCGCATTGAGCAGCGGTGGTGCTACACATCACCACAACCGTGGGTGGCGTCACGGACATTATCCCAACATCCCAAAACCCCCCTTTCACTCACGGGCGAGGAGTGTCGCTCGAGAAACCCCGGGATCTGGCCCACCGCTCGATCCACCACTGAGCAGCTGCCGGACCCGAGCAGAAGGGGTGAGCGCGGTGTGCTGACACCCTCCTCCCCGCCCGCGACAACTTGGCGTCACGAACAGGATCTTACCGCTCCGCCGTCTGGTAGAGGTGCGCCTTGTTACCGCCGGAGGTATCCGGCAGAAAAATTGCAGAAGCCGCCATCTTTGGCGCGAAAAGTTCCCGCTCGAGCGTCTTCTCGAGCAGTAGAGGCGCGAAGGCCAGAACCCCGCCCCGAGAGAGGAGGGGCCGGAAAGAGCTAAGGGGGACGCGATGGCGGCCGGCCGCATGTAGCTGCGGCTATAACAGCAGGGACGCCAGGACTCTGCAGACTGACTGGGTTCCTGGAAAGCACGACTGCAGAGATGTCCGCCCCACCTAGTTCTGCAGAGACTACCGAGCCGGTGTCTGGAACAGCAGCATGGTTGAGAGCCCGGGCGGCGGGGATCTGCCGTCGCTACCAGAGCCAGATCGGCGGGCTGATGGAGCAGTGGGCCGCGGAGGTAGAGGCCCTAGTTGCTGTGGCGCGAGTGTATGGAGTGGAGGCCGTGATGGAGGAGCTGGAGAATGACCCACGCCCCTGTGTCCCCGAGGGACCGGTCGCTGCGGCTGAGGGACCCGGTCTACCCCTGGCTCCTGTGTTATCTCCGTCCTGTTCGCTCGCGCGCTGCACCGCACCTGGCCCGTCGGGTGTGCCTCCCTCTGTGACTGCAGCGGGGGCAGAAGATAGCGACTCCGGGCCTGACACCGAGCCTGTGTCAGAAGAAGAGGAGGGGGTCGTTGCCCTGTCCGGCATGGAGGCCACTTATGTTCCCCGAGCCGGGGGCAATGGGTATCGAGCGGCCCTTCCACGCCGTGCTTGCTACGCACTGGAGGGGCTGGTGCCCGTGTCCTTCCACCCCGAACCGGGTGAGGAGGACGAAGACATCGAGTAGGGCAGCGGATGCCCGTTGCACCGTCCCCGTTGGGACCACCTGTTGTTTGAAAGTTATACTGAAAATGAAATGATAAGAGAAAATGATTACCGAGTTTTTACCTGATTCACCGTGTGATTTGCAACCGGCCGGAGCCGGCACCGTTGTCCCCGTGGGGACCGTTTAAAAGTTTATGGCATGGGAACTATCCATGGACAAGCCCGTGAACTTTGCAGGGCAACCACAAACGTTAGTGGCTTGTAAATATGTTGGGTACCGTTACCGTTTCCGCAATGCCGCCTCCGGAGAGGCAGGTTGGAGGGAGGGCCCTGAGCAGAGCAGGCCAGGGCCCAGCCACCAAAGGAACCGGTGGCTACCCTCTGGAGGGAAGGACAGATCCCGCTCGGGTACCGTGTGCTGGACTGTGGGTCAAGGGGTGCTGCCTGGGTTTTAGGGGCAGCATCAGGGCCAGGTTGCTTGGGTGGGAGAGAGCGGAAACCGTAACCGTATACCGTTGAAACGTTAAAAGTAAATGTGCCTCCCGTCTTGGGAAGAATTTATTAAAAATGTTAATTATGTATGTTTAACCCTGTTATCCCCTTTTTACAGAAAAATAAAACCGGTGTAGGACGGCAGCCCGCGGACGGTCTGCATTTTGCTAAGGGGGAATGTGTCGCCCTGGGCAAGCCAGGGGTCACAGGTCACAACACCACCACACCCCACATCCCAGGTAGGCACACCTAAGCTGAACCAAAAATCCTTGTTGCCTTCCTCCAGGAGTCTGATGATGCACACCAGGGGGTGGGCCAGGCGGTTGGCTCCGCCCACCAAGGAGCTCACAGCTCTGGAGGCAGGAAGTGACAGGCAGTTGAGCTCGGGGCGAGCTTGGGTAAACAAGTTAAGCCCGGGGAGGGCAAGAGTACAGCAAGGTCAGCGAAGGCGGTGACTGTCTGGAGGGGGACCGTTTGGAAGTTCCTGGAAGGACCCCGTTGGCTGTGTGCCCGGTGGTCTGGAGCAGTGTTCCGAAAGACAGTCAGCACCAGGGCAGGGGCCTCTCGGACCCCGGCAAGGCTAGGAGTCGCCAAATTTGCCGAATCCGTCAGTGAAGGGGACGTAGATTCCCCCAACAACCAAGTCCCGATTGAAGGCAACAGTCCAACCTGTACAACAGAGGCACCGCCACCGCCAGGGCACCAGTCTCTGAGGGCCAGCGCCTGCGGGCAAAGTGTAGTGCTCCTCCGGCCCAGCTTGAAGCCGGGGAGCGGGTTACCGGTGGGGACCCATCGCAACCAACCGTACATACAGGTGCAAGGAAGAGGGACATCACCGTCACCTACCGGGAAAGCAAAGCAGCCGTCTGTGGGACCGTCCTACCAGCCGTTTGGTTTACCGTACAAACTGTGTCCAAGTCTCAGGCTGAGTGAGTACCACAGTGCCGCAAGGCACAGCGCTGCCCCCGCGTCCCTGCGCCCACCAGGCCCTGCACCTCACAAGCCATCACCGGGTCCCGGGATCACCAACCCCTACCCACGGAGGGGCAACACAACACCTGGCTGCTCCCCATCACCATCCCCGGGATCCCCGCATTGAGCAGCGGTGGTGCTACACCTCACCACAACCGTGGGTGGCGTCACGGACATTATCCCAACATCCCAAAACCCCCCTTTCACTCACGGGCGAGGAGTGTCGCTCGAGAAACCCCGGGATCCGGCCCACCGCTCGAGCCACCACTGAGCAGCTGCCGGACCCGAGCAGAAGGGGTGAGCGCGGTGTGCTGACACCCTCCTCCCCGCCCGCGACAATAACAGGTCTGTGAGAGCCAGCATTCTTGATGGTTGGTAGGTGATCAAATAAAATACAAATTAATTATTTAAAAATCATAGAATCAGAGAATGTTAGAATTGAAACGGTCCTCTAGGGTCATCTGGTCCTACCCTCTGCTCACAGCTGGATTAACTATACAATGTGATTTTCTGGATTTATTTTTTTTTTTGGGATTCTGTCAGTCACAGTTGAAGTTACCTGCCGTAAAAATTACAGACCTCTCCATTCCTTTTAGGTAAGAACCTTTGCATTCCTTAAAGTAAATATATTTCTAAAAGTGCTACTGACATGACTCACCAGATGTTGGTAACAACTTGTCCAGTCCACACAGGCAAAGAAATCAAATCATACATGTCCATAAAGGGAGAAAGTATTTAGCATGTTACTGAAAAGCAGAGTGAAGGCAGATAGCCGTAACGTACATGACTGAGGCAGTGATAGATCCAGGAAAGGGTTAAGGAGTAAGGGATGGGGGTTTTTACCTAAGGAATGTGGTGGTGGGCGAGCGAGCAGGAGGAGAGACGGGGGGGCAGGGGCCATATAAGAAATAGGTCCCATGTTAAGGTGTCATTCCTTTGTCCTGGACTCAAAGACTGAACCAGCAGTATGGATGCCTTGCTGAAGAGCGTTCAGGCCGCGGCTTTGACATGTAGGCCCGAATGGATTCAGGCCCAGCTAGACGAATTGCTGAAGAATGCCCGGGATACAGCATCTGTCCCTTCTGAACTTTCTGAACATCAAACTCTAAGAAGATCAAGACCTCCTGAGAGACTAACTTCTGAAATGGCCAATAGGACTCACAATAGGATCATAAGTCCTTCCGTTACTTCTAGGAAAAGAGCAAAGCGCAGCACGGCCTCTGATCCTGCTTACAGGCCAGGAGGAAACTACAGTACAAGAATAACAAGGGACAGAGAAAAGAGCCCGACCATCTAACCAGAGAGACACCAAGAAGTGCAAGGAGAAAGTCCAGCTCTACTGATGTGCCAGCCAGAGAAGCAGCCACACAAGCTACAACTGACGTGACCACAGCCCACCATGAATCCATAGAACTTCCTCAACAAACTTTGCATCATTCTAGAGGACATCATACGGCCTCACCCCAGGAAATAAACCAACACGGGGGGATGGGCTTAGGACACACAACATTTCCGGATCCGGGTTCTCATTACACGAGGAGTGGTAGGAATCCAAAAAGACAACTGCGCAAAAGTACTTTAACCAGACAAAGACTTCTTCGGCCGGCTCAGGATTTGAGTCAGGCAATAAATCTACAGCTACAAGACTCAGAAGAGATTCCAGACAATGACTATGACACAGATAACGACTCCCCACTAGAGGGCAGCAGCACGCAGCACTTCAATAATGGAGGGGCTGTAGAGACTATAACTAATACGTCACGGACGGCTGGTCAACCTAGAACGCAGCCAGGTATTGGTGAGAACACTTTTTCTTGTCCTATATCTAGTGTAACAACACCTGTAATGAGTCCAGTGGGCTCAGTTGGGGGTGCAGTTCCCGGCAATGTAGGATGGGATCTTAATTCAGTAGTACAGCAATTAGTGTCAGGGGTTAAGGAGGCTTTGAGTCAGTCTAGCTTACCCATAACCTCTTCTCCTATTGCTGCATGGTGCGGGAATGGTCGCCGGACATCGGAGGTGGTAAGTCAGTCGTGTGCTGATCCAGAGACACAGGAGGACGCAGTAATTTCACAAGGGGTTCCATTATCTGTTGCAGCAAAAGGAGAATTATATGTATGTTTTGAGGGTCCTCTAGGAATTCATTTGAAACAGGAGGTTAGGGAGAAGATTTGGGCCGACGAATATGTGGAAATATTTTCATTATTGCCCTTAGAAAAATATAACTTGGATAGAGTAAGGTTTGATGAGAGGAAAAGAGAGGAACAAGAAAGACGGTATTGTCTCATCCCCCAAACACTTAGCAATTGGTTCCATGCCTTTGCCATATTAGCAAGTGTAATAGGCCAAAAAACTCCTGAACATTGCTCTGCCTTATTTTGTTACATGAATTCTATCGGGGAGGCGCATCGTGTGTATGGAGGTTTAGCATGGCTGCGCTATGATGAGCAGTTTCGCCAACGAAAGGCTGGTCGCCAAGGGATTCGTTGGGATCACAAAGATATTAGTTTATGGATGCGTCTCATGACAGCGCCACGTGGGGTTAATCAGCCCTTTCAGGGCTATGTCGGCAGATCATCAGCAATCGGATTGTCGGCAGCAAACAGAAAAGGTTGCTGCTGGCAGTTCAATGATAGCCAGTGCAGATTCGGAAACACATGCAGGTACAAACATGAATGCAGCTTCTGTAGTGGAAACCATAGCCTATCAAAATGCTTTACACGAAATAAAACCCCAACAGCAGAGATTAACCAAAAAGGGGGAAACCCCAATTAGACTTGGGGAGATGGTGGGCTATCTAAGCAGGTACCCAGATAGAAAAGCAGCACAATTGCTGGGGGAGGGTTTCTCAGAAGGTTTTAAGATCCCATCTACTTCAGGCCCATTAACCTGTTCTCGTAACCTTGCTTCAGCTTATACATATTCTCACATTGTCTCCACAAAACTAAACAAAGAAATTGACCTGGGCCGCATGGCAGGCCCATTCCCCAAAATGCCAATAGAAAACTTAAGGGTCTCTCCATTGGGGGTGGTCCCAAAGAAGGAACCCAATAAGTTTAGGCTGATCCATCATCTGTCCTTCCCTCATGGAAGCTCAGTTAATGATGGAATCGATCAGGAACTTTGCACAGTCTCGTATACTTCATTTGATACAGCGATTGCATGGGTTCAGAAGTACGGCAGAGGAGCTTTAATGGCAAAAACAGACATTGAAGCTGCCTTTAGACTCTTACCAGTACATCCAGAAAGCTTCCATCTCTTGGGTTGTCAGTGGCAGGGAATGTTTTATGTAGACTTGTGTTTACCGATGGGCTGCTCCATCTCATGCTCCTTGTTTGAATCATTTAGCACATTTTTGGAGTGGGTAGTAAAGAAGGAAGCCGGCGTGCGTTCTGTCCTGCATTATCTAGATGATTTCCTATGTATTGGTCCACCAAAGTCATTTGTTTGTGCTTCATTATTGGCAGCGATTCAGTCGGTTTTTAAGTGTTTTGGAGTACCGTTAGCATCAGATAAAACAGAAGGCCCGTCTACACTTATCAAGTTTTTAGGAATTTTGATTGACAGTGAAGCAATGGAGTGCAGATTACCGGATGACAAGGTCAGTGATCTGCTGGAGGCAGTCAGAGAAGCTAGATCTCACCGTAAGATCAGATTAAAGGATCTACAATCGCTGTTAGGAAAAATGAACTTTGCGTGTCGCATTATTCCAATGGGTAGAGTTTTTTGTAGGCGCCTAGCTGCAGCTACCTCAGGCATAACCTTTCCACATCACTTTGTGCGGCTGGCTAGAACATTAAAGGACGATCTGGCGGTATGGGAACAGTTCTTAATAGAGTTTAATGGGAGGTCATTGTGGATCAGACCACCGGTTTCAAATTTTGATCTAGACATCCACACTGATGCAGCGGGGTCAACTGGTTTTGGTGCATATTGTTCGGGACAGTGGTGTGCAGATAGGTGGCCAGAGAGTTGGAGAAACAATGGGTTAACACGAAACTTAGTACTCCTTGAATTGTTCCCCATAGTGGTTGCTTGTGAAATTTGGTACAATATTTTCCAAAACCGAAAAGTGAGATTTCATTGTGATAACTTGGGAGTTGTAGAAGTCATCAACAAACAATCAGCGTCTTCCCTGCCTGTTGTTACGTTGCTGCGTCATCTAGTGCTGCGCTGTTTAAAGTCAAATTGTCAGATTACAGCTGTGCATGTCCCCGGTGTTTGCAATTCTGTGGCTGATGCTCTGTCTCGTTTTCAGTGGGACAGATTCCGTTCGTTAGCCCCGATGGCAGAGGTACAAGGCAAGAAGTGTCCGGATTTTCTGTGGTCACTGCCAGTGACACTGCATACGCTCTGATAGAACGGTCTGTGGGTGTAAGCACATGGCAGAGGTACCAGTCAGCATGGAGGGAATGGGAAGACTTGTGTGCTCTAGTGGGACATGATGCCAGGTTACATGACAATGTTTCCTTGTTGTTATTTTACATTAGCAGGGCCTTTGTGGATGGTACTTCATTGTCCAGTATTGATAGTAAAATGTCTGGATTAGCTTTTTGGTTTAAGTTGCACGACTTCACTGATTACACAAAGCATTTTTTAGTTAAGCAGGCCCTAAAGGGTTACAGGAAAAGTTGTAAGAAGACCAGAGATAAACGGCGTCCGATTTCTTTCCAGTTATTGCAGCAGATGCTGAGTGTACTAGGCCGAGTCTGGAGCAGTCCGTTTGAAGTGTTACTCTTTAGTTGTGCATTCACACTGGCCTTTTTTGGAGCTTTTAGAATCAGCGAGTTGGTGGCGAGTAGCTCCACCAGAAGTGGGGGTCTACAAGCCGAGGACGTGCATCAGTACACAGACAGATTAGAATGTTTTCTGGCAAAGTCAAAAACTGATCAACAGGGTAGAGGAAAATGGATCACATTGTTTCCTTTAAGCGGTTCCAGGGCCTGCCCGGTCATCTGTTTTAGAAACTATGTCTCAAGAAGGCGAAATATCCAAGGTTCATTACTAATTCATGAGGATTGTAAGTCATTGTCACAATTTCAATTCACAGCAGTTCTTAAAAAATGCCTGACAATATTGGGAGAGTCTCCAAATGCATTCACTTCACACTCATTTAGGATAGGAGCAGCCACAGAAGCTGCTAGATGGGGCTTAGAGCCTGACATAGTTAAAAAAATCGGGAGATGGGAATCGAGCAGATTTAAGAGTTACATTCGATTACATTTATTATAAATGGCGTACATGTATATATATATATATGTGTACATTTTGGCAATCTTATAGTAGTTGTGTCTTCATTTAGACAATTGTGTGATAATTGTGTTTTTTGTTTTTTGTTTTAGCTGAACAGCAATGCCTGGTTTGGATCATGGGACATTCATTTGTTTTTTGGGGGGCCTTACGTGCGGCAGTCAGGCCTAATGGTAAACAGTTGGGGTTGCCCAGTTCCTTGGCACGGGTGACATGGATAGGAAAGAGGGGAATGCAGTGGCATCAGCTGTTAAAAGAAATCCAGTATCATGTGGAGTTCTACCGCCCCCGGGCGTCTTACTTATCCATTTAGGTGGTAATGATTTAGCAATAAGAACATCAAGACATTTAGTTAGGAACATAAAGCTTGATATGTTGAATTTATGGAGGTCTTACCCAGAAACAGTGGTGGTCTGGTCGGATATAGTAGCTAGACAAATGTGGAGAACAGCGCGATCAGCGGCTCGCATCAATAATACAAGGATAAAGGTTAATAAAAAAATAACAAAATTTGTGTTGGAAAACGGAGGGGTGGCCATACGTCACCAGATGCTGGAAAATACAAAGGAACATTTTTGGAGAGATGATAAGGTACATCTTAATGACATTGGCATTGATATATGGATGTTGGGAATACAAGAAGGAGTAGAACGAGCCATTAAGTTGTGGAGGAACTCACTCTTGTAAGGTGTCACAAGAGCGAGTCTTGGCGGGATGTGGTTGTTTAAACCCCCTCTTTGTTGGTTGGAGAATTATGTTTTTAATGGGGTCCCTGGGCCAGAGCTCAGCGGACAGTGGAATATGGGTCCCTGGGGAGGAGCTCAGTGGACAGTGGAATAGATGGGTCCCTGGGGAGGAGCTCAGCGGACACAAGGAAAATGATCAAGGGGTATACCCAGATTCCCCCTTGAGCTAGGTGTACACGGCGGAGGGGGATATGGGGCTGGGATTTATAACAACCACATCTCTGGGCCGATAATCTTGTTTTTTCTTGTTGATGTTTTTTCTTATTAAAAATAAAGGGCTGCTGTGGCCAAAATTTTAATCCATGTCACGCAGTGTGTGGTGTCTTATTTATTAGGTTACCAGGAGCGCAATTCACTAGTCCATCAGTCAAGCAGAGTGAAGGCAGATAGCCGTAACGTACATGACTGAGGCAGTGATAGATCCAGGAAAGGGTTAAGGAGTAAGGGATGGGGGTTTTTACCTAAGGAATGTGGTGGTGGGCGAGCGAGCAGGAGGAGAGACGGGGGGGCAGGGGCCATATAAGAAATAGGTCCCATGTTAAGGTGTCATTCCTTTGTCCTGGACTCAAAGACTGAACCAGCAGTTGTCCCACCCACCCTCCCTATAATAAAGGGAAATGTATCAATATCAGGACTTTGCAACACTGTCAATATTCTAACAATGTTATTGGTATTCAACATCATCGGTATTTTATCAACATTATTAGTATTGTATCGTATTGTATCAATTGTTATCAGTAATGTATCCAAATTGACAATGTCATATCAACATATTAATATTGTATTAACATTTTAATATTGTATGTTACAGCAGCATTTGGCGGCGGCGGGATGTGGTTGTTTAAACCCCCTCTTTGTTGGTTGGAGAATTATGTTTTTAATGGGGTCCCTGGGCCAGAGCTCAGCGGACAGTGGAATATGGGTCCCTGGGGAGGAGCTCAGTGGACAGTGGAATAGATGGGTCCCTGGGGAGGAGCTCAGCGGACACAAGGAAAATGATCAAGGGGTATACCCAGATTCCCCCTTGAGCTAGGTGTACACGGCGGAGGGGGATATGGGGCTGGGATTTATAACAACCACATCTCTGGGCCGATAATCTTGTTTTTTCTTGTTGATGTTTTTTCTTATTAAAAATAAAGGGCTGCTGTGGCCAAAATTTTAATCCATGTCACGCAGTGTGTGGTGTCTTATTTATTAGGTTACCAGGAGCGCAATTCACTAGTCCATCAGTCATGTATTTAATGCTTTGTACAAAAGCCTTTGTTGGTGCTGAAGCTTCCAGATGTCTCCTGTATGGGGACACTAGTCGCCTGCATTACTCAGGTGGGATTTTGGTCCATTCTTTCACACAAACACTCTACACATCCTGCAGGTCCCGTGCGCTCCTATGAACTGTGAGTTTTAGTTCCTTTCATACATTTTGCTGTTATTAACCGCATATTACCCCGATTGCCACCACATCATTTGTTTAGGAATCTGTGATGGGAAAACCCATTTAAGTTCCAGTTAGTGGTTGGTTGAGACAAAATGTTATCATTTATTCACACGGAACCTCTAGATATGGTATTTATCTGCAGATATAGGGTTAATCTGGTATGTGGATGGAAAGCCTACTCTGCAAACACATTGCTGCACCCACACACACACACACACACACACACACACGCTGCACACACATGTTGCACACACATGTTGCACACACACACTGCACACTCCTAAGGCCCCTTTCACACATCAGTTTTTTGCCATCAGTCACTATCCACCAAATTTTGAAAAAAATGGATGCAGCGATGTCGTTGGATCCATTTTTTTCTCATCGACTTGTATTAGCGACGGATGGCCTCACATTTCATCCGTCATTCGACGGATCGGTCAAAAAATGTTTGTCCGTCGGACAAAGATGATGGCTAAAGTAACATTTTTTGTGCATGTCGAAAAAACGGAGAACAACGGATCCGTCGCCGTTCGTTGTTTGATAGATTGGAAGCCTATAGACGCAGAATCCGTCGTATTCAAATGACGGAATCCGGTGACATATTACGTTTTTTTTAACTGAGCATGCTCCAATTATTTAGTCCCCAGCTAGTTGGACCAGTCGAAAAACGGATTAGTCGCATCAGTTTAGCCACAATCTGCGACGGATCTGTCAAGAAAACGGATTGTGACTAATGGCAAAAAACTGATGTGTGAAAGGGGCCTAAGTGAGTGGTGACTGTAATCGCTCTGATGAATGAAAACAAGCAGCTGCAGGGAGAACATAACTTAATTTTCTCCCTGTAGCCACTGTTCAGGTAAACGGGCCAGACTTGGTTTAGTTGCTCTTAATTTTCAGATTACCAGTATATCAACAGGTAATCCGCATTCCTTGATGTGGTAGGTTCGATTTATGTAATAATGATGCAAGAGGCATATTTACAAAGAAGAAAGTTAGTTACATGGGAGCACTGAATGAAAGTATTTTAGTTACTTTTTATTTTGATCATTAAATGTGTCTGGGAAAATAGACAACCTAAGAGCAGGCATAAAATTAGCCACATTTATGAATGGAAATCATCAGCTATAATTTGTAATTTCCCTGCAGCGCCACCTCAGGAGTAGAGATGAGCGAACCGGTCCCGGTTCGGCTCGAGGCCGGTTCGCCGAACGGGGGTCCCGTTCGAGTTCGGTTCGTCGAACGTTCGACGAACCGAACTCGAACGTATAGGCTATAATGGGAGGCAATCACAAACACATAAAAATGCATTATAAATGTACACAAACAGTTAATAAACATTGCCATAACACTTACCGGTCCTCGCGATCCCTTCTGCACTCTGTCTCCTGCCGCTATTCCATCCGATGATCGCTGAATCCTCCCGGTGACCTGCACTGCCAGCAGAGAAGCAGGACCTATCGTGACGTCAAAATAGCCATGTGACCAGTCACGTGGCTATTATCTCATTGGCTACAGACTGGTCACATGACTATGACACGTCATGTAGGACCTGCGAGTGCATCTCTCCGGTACACGGTGCACATATGTGTATCGCCGTGTACCGGCGACATGCTCTAGCACACGGTCGACTCCCCGTTCCGTTAGGGACCGGCTGACACAGCCGGTCATTAACGGAGATCACCGTTGCCATAGCAACGCAGTTAGCGGTGACGTCACCGCTAACCGCGGCTCCGGGAGCACCGTTGCTATGGTAACGCGTCTGTCAGCGTTACCGCTAGCAGCCAGCAGTGATCACTCACGGAGTGAAGGCTGCACGCTGCTTCCCGATTGTAGTGAGCATTGTAGTTAGGATGGAGGTTCCCCAGCCCCAAGTGATGCCCCTCACTACAATCGTCACTACTACTACACTAGAAAGAAAGAAGACAGAAGAGCAGGATCGTGGAGGGCTGACAGGGGTAATAAAGATGGAGTCTCTAATGTGTCTGTGTATTTATTTCTATTAAAGTATTTTTTCTCTGTGTGGTGTCTTTTTTTAACCCTTTATTGGAGATTCTTAATGGCCGGGTCAAACGTGCCTGACATTAAGAATCTCTGGCTTAATACTGGCTGGTAAAACAAAGCCAGTATTAACTCATGATTACCCAACAAGCCACCCGGCTCCAGGGCTGTTGGAAGAGTTGGATACAGCGCCAGATGATGGCGCTTCTATGAGAGCGCCATTTTCTGGGACGGCTGCGGACTGAAATCCGCAGCAGAGGCGCCCACAAACCTCGGGCTAACCTGTGCTGCGGATTCCAATCCCCAGCTGCCTAGTTGTACCCGGCTGGACACAAAAATAGGGCGAAGCCCACGTCATTTGTTTTTTAATTATTTCATGAAATAAGTGAAATAATTAAAAAAAACGGGCTTCCCTATATTTTTGGTTCCCAGCCGGGTACAAATAGGCAACTGGGGGTTGGAGGCAGCCCGTGGCTGCCAGCTGTACCTGGCTAGCATACAAAAATATGGCGAAGCCCACGTCATTTTTTTGGTGGGGAAAAAACTTCTGCATACAGTCCTGGATGGAGTATGCTGAGCCTTGTAGTTCTGCAGCTGCTGTCTGCTCTTCTCCATACAGACAGACAGCAGCTGCAGAACTACAAGGCTCAGCATACTCCATCCAGGACTGTATGCAGAAGTTTTTTGCCCCCTGAAAAAATTATGTGGCTTCGCCATATTTTTGTATGCTAGCCAGGTACAGCAGGCAGGTACGGCTGCCCCCAACCCCCAGTTGCCTATTTGTACCCGGCTGGGAACCAAAAATAAAGGGAAGCCCTTTTTTTATTATTTCATGAATTTCATGAAATAATTAGAAAACAAATGACGTAGGCTTTGCCCCATTTTTGTGTCCAGCCAGGTACAACTAGGCAGCTGGGATTGGAATCCGCACCACCGGTTGGCCTGAGCTTTCTGGGCCCCACTGCTGCGAATTGCAGTCTGCAGCCACCTCAGAAAATGGCATTTTCATAGAAGCGCCATCTTCTGGCACTGTATCCAACTCTTCCAGCACCTGCCTGCTATACCTGGCTAGCATACAAAAATATGGCGAAGCTCACGTCCTTTTTTTGTAGCTTTTTGGCAAAAAAAAAAAAAAATGCTTCCCTGGATTTTCCATTGCCAGTGAAGGTAACACCAAGCAGTGGGGGTTAGCAGCCAGTAGCTGCTTGGATTACCCTTAGCTAGCAATGCAAAAAATGCAGTGGGAGCTAACATATATTTTTTTTAATTATTTATTTAAATAACTAAAAATAAAATGGGCTTCCCTGTATTTTGATTGCTGGACATCACAGTGCTGTAAAAATAAATCTTTAAAAAAATGACGTAGCGCTCCGCGGTATTTTTGATTCTCAGCGCAGATAAAGCAGACAGCTATGGGTTGCCACCCCCATCTGCCTGCCGTTACCTTGGTTGGCAATCAAAATACAGGGAAGCCCATTAATTTTTTCTATTTAAAAAATAGTTAAAAAAAAAAATTACGTTGGGTCCCCCCATTTTTGATAGCCAGCTAGGGTAAAGCAGACGGCTGTAGCCTGAAAACCACAGCTGGCAGCTTTACCGTGGTTGGGGATCCAATGTGGAGGTCCCCTCAGGCTCTTTTTTATAATTATTTTATAAATATTAATAATTACACAATAAAAGTAGGGGACCCCCCAAATTGGATCACCAGCCAAGGTAAAGCGGACAGCTGTGGTCTGGTATTCTCAGGGTGGGAAGGTCCATAGTTATTGGGCCTTCACAGCCTAAAAATAGCAGGCCGCAGGCACCCCAGACGTGGCGCATCCACTAGATGCGCCAATCCTGGCGCTTCACCCCAGCTCATCCCGTGCCCTGGTGCAGTGGCAAACGGGGTAATAAATCGGGTTGATACTAGCTGTAAAGTCACCTGAGATCAAGCCCAGCAGTTTGTGATGTCATGGCGTCTATTAGATACCCAACATCATAAACTGTCAGTACTAACAAAAACAAAAAATCGACAAAAGAAATTTATTTGAAAAAACAGTCCCCAAAACATTTCCTCTTTCACCAATTTATTGTAAGAAAAAAAATAAAGGGGTCCCACGACGACTCTGGACCGTCTAGAATATGGGGGGGAGACACTCAGGGAACGTATCCCCCATTTTCTAGGAGTGCGGACCCTTCATGTGAGGAGTGTGGGTGCAATGAATCTGCACTCACTCTCCCCGGGTCCACAGCAGCAGAGTCCATGTCGTAATGGTTGCTACCAAAGCTGCAATGCCCTGCTCATGAGGTAAGGGCATGCCTAATCAGGAGAACTACTGTAGAGGAAGCTCTGCTCACTGGTATATAGGTGCTCAGAGGTAATAATAGATAAAATTAGTGAGTAACCTCGGCACTCTATATCTCCCAGACTAAGTCAGTAAGTCACAACGGATAGTAATGCAAAATCACTCTTTATTGGTCCGTATTAAGAAAATTTTTTTTTCATAAGCATATATGTTTTTGTCCAAAACAAGTTACAAATGACGTTTCGGCCTGAGCCTTCGTCAGATTGGACTTATCTGCATGTAATCATGAAAAATGACAATAATCAGTATCACATAAGAGTGAGAGAACAATAACATAAACTCGAACAATGTAGAGGTACAATTGGGATGCAGCAAAAAAATTGCAACACAGCAAGAAATGAAACACATGATACAAATGTCATAATACAGTACAAGGACAATATAGTAATGACAAATATGGGGTCAGAGTAGACTTAGACAGCTCTGGTACGAAAGAGATGTCAATCATAAAGTAACATGTGCAGTAGGTGTAGAGCTACACTATGCATGGCAGAGCTAATGGGTAGACCGACCATAGAAAAAGTAGAGAAAAAGTGGAGAAAAAGTGGAGAATAAGTGGAACATAAGAGGAGAAAAAGTGGAGAAAAAGTGGAGAAAAAAGTGGAGAAAAAAGTGGAGAAAAAGTGGAGAAAAAGTGGAGAAAAAGTGGAGAAAAAGTGGAGATTAAGAGGAGAAAAAGTGGAGAAAAAAGTGGAGAAAAAGTGGAGAAAAAGTGGAGCATAAGTGGAGAAAAAGTGGAGAAAAAGTGGAGAAAAAGTGGAGCATAAGAGGAGAAAAAGTGGAGAAAAAAGTGGAGAAAAAGTGGAGAAAAAGTGGAGCATAAGAGGAGAAAAAGTGGAGAAAAAGTGGAGAAAAAGTGGAGCATAAGAGGAGAAAAAGTGGAGAAAAAGTGGAGAAAAAGTGGAGCATAAGAGGACAAAAAGTGGAGATTAAGAGGAGAAAAAGTGGAGAAAAAGTGGAGCATAAGAGGAGAAAAAGTGGAGAAAAAGTGGAGAAAAAGTGGAGAAAAAGTGGAGAAAAAGTGGAGCATAAGAGGAGAAAAAGTGGAGATTAAGAGGAGAAAAAGTGGAGAAAAAGTGGAGAAAAAGTGGAGAAAAAGTGGAGCATAAGAGGAGAAAAAGTGGAGAAAAAAGTGGAGAAAAAGTGGAGAAAAAGTGATGAAAAAGTGGAGATTAAGAGGAGAAAAAGTGGAGCATAAGAGGAGAAAAAGTGGAGAAAAAAGTGGAGAAAAAGTGGAGAAAGTGGAGAAAAAAATGGAGAAAAAGTGGAGAAAAAGTGGAGAAAAAGTGGAGAATAAGAGGAGAAAAAGTGGAGAAAAAGTGGAGAAAAAGTGGAGAATAAGAGGAGAAAAAGTGGAGAATAAGTGGAGAAAAAAATGGAGAAAAAGTGGAGAAAAAGTGGAGAAAAAGTGGAGCATAAGAGGAGAAAAAGTGGAGAAAAAGTGGAGAAAAAGTGGAGAAAAAGTGGAGCATAAGAGGAGAAAAAGTGGAGAAAAAAGTGGAGAAAAAGTGGAGAAAAAGTGGAGCATAAGAGGAGAAAAAGTGGAGAAAAAGTGGAGAAAAAGTGGAGCATAAGAGGAGAAAAAGTGGAGAAAAAGTGGAGAAAAAGTGGAGCATAAGAGGAGAAAAAGTGGAGAAAAAGTGGAGAAAAAAGTGGAGAAAAAGTGGAGAAAAAGTGGAGAAAAAGTGGAGAAAAAGTGGAGATTAAGAGGAGAAAAAGTGGAGAAAAAGTGGAGAAAAAGTGGAGCATAGGAGGAGAAAAAGTGGAGAAAAAAGTGGAGAAAACGTGGAGAAAACGTGGAGAAAAAGTGGAGAAAAAGTGGAGCATAAGAGGAGAAAAAGTGGAGAAAAAGTGGAGAAAAAAGTGGAGAAAAAGTGGAGAAAAAGTGGAGAAAAAGTGGAGAAAAAGTGGAGATTAAGAGGAGAAAAAGTGGAGAAAAAGTGGAGAAAAAGTGGAGCATAAGAGGAGAAAAAGTGGAGAAAAAAGTGGAGAAAACGTGGAGAAAACGTGGAGAAAAAGTGGAGAAAAAGTGGAGAAAAAGTGGAGCATAAGAGGAGAAAAAGTGGAGAAAAAAGTGGAAAAAACGTGGAGAAAAAGTGGAGAAAAAGTGGAGAAAAAGTGGAGCATAAGAGGAGAAAAAGTGGAGATTAAGAGGAGAAAAAGTGGAGAAAAAGTGGAGAAAAAGTGGAGAAAAAGTGGAGCATAAGAGGAGAAAAAGTGGAGAAAAAAGTGGAGAAAAAGTGGAGAAAAAGTGGAGATTAAGAGGAGAAAAAGTGGAGCATAAGAGGAGAAAAAGTGGAGAAAAAAGTGGAGAAAAAGTGGAGAAAGTGGAGAAAAAAATGGAGAAAAAATGGAGAAAAAGTGGAGAAAAAGTGGAGAATAAGAGGAGAAAAAGTGGAGAAAAAGTGGAAGTGGAGAAAAAGTGGAGCATAAGAGGAGAAAAAGTGGAGAAAAAGTGGAGAAAAAGTGGAGAAAAAGTGGAGCATAAGAGGAGAAAAATTGGAGAAAAAAGTGGAGAAAAAGTGGAGAAAAAGTGGAGCATAAGAGGAGAAAAAGTGGAGAAAAAGTGGAGAAAAAAGTGGAGAAAAAGTGGAGAAAAAGTGGAGAAAAAGTGGAGAAAAAGTGGAGAAAAAGTGGAGAAAAAGTGGAGAAAAAGTGGAGAAAAAGTGGAGAAAAAGTGGAGCATAAGAGGAGAAAAAGTGGAGAAAAAAGTGGAGAAAACGTGGAGAAAAAGTGGAGAAAAAGTGGAGAAAAAGTGGAGAAAAAGTGGAGCATAAGAGGAGAAAAAGTGGAGAAAAAAGTGGAGAAAACGTGGAGAAAAAGTGGAGAAAAAGTGGAGAAAAAGTGGAGCATAAGAGGAGAAAAAGTGGAGATTAAGAGGAGAAAAAGTGGAGAAAAAGTGGAGAAAAAGTGGAGAAAAAGTGGAGAAAAAGTGGAGCATAAGAGGAGAAAAAGTGGAGAAAAAAGTGGAGAAAAAGTGGAGAAAAAGTGGAGAAAAAGTGGAGATTAAGAGGAGAAAAAGTGGAGCATAAGAGGAGAAAAAGTGGAGAAAAAAGTGGAGAAAAAGTGGAGAAAGTGGAGAAAAAAATGGAGAAAAAGTGGAGAAAAAGTGGAGAAAAAGTGGAGAATAAGAGGAGAAAAAGTGGAGAAAAAGTGGAGAAAAAGTGGAGAATAAGAGGAGAAAAAGTGGAGAATAAGTGGAGAAAAAAATGGAGAAAAAGTGGAGAAAAAGTGGAGAGAAAGTGGAGAAAAAAATGGAGAAAAAGTGGAACACCCTTTGGTACCTTTCATGTGGCACTAAGGGGTGCTTAGCTTTGTATTTAGCCAAAAAAATGAAAAAAAAATGACATAGGGTTCCCCCTAGTTTTGTAGCCAGCTAGGGTAAAGCAGACGGCTGCAGCCTGCAGACCACAGCTGGCAACCTCACCTTGGCTGGTAATCCAAAACTGAGGGCACCCCACGCTGTTATTTTAAATTAAATAAATAATTTAAAAAAAAAAACACGTAGGGGTCCCCCAAAATTGGATCACCAGCCAAGGTAAAGCAGACAGCTGGGGCCTGATATTCTCAGACTAGGGAGGTCCATGGTTATTGGAATCTCCCCAGCCTAAAAATAGCAGGCCGCAGCCGCCCCAGAAGTGGCGCATCCATTAGATGCGCCAATCCTGGTGCTTCGCCCCAGCTCATCCCGCGCCCTGGTGCGGTGGCAAACGGGGTAATATTTGGGGTTAATACCAGATGTGTAATGTCACCTGGCATCAAGCCCTGGGGTTGGTGAGGTCAGGCGTCTATCAGATACCCGACATCACCAACCCAGTCAGTAATAAAAAAAAATACACGACAAACACATTTTTATTTGAAAAAACACTCCCCAAAACATTCCCTCTTTAACCAATTTATTAGATTGAAAAACAAATCCAGGTCTGGTGTAATCCAAGGGGTTGCCATGACGATGCACACTGTCCCAGTCAATGAAGAGCAGGATGTTCCCCATTGGCTGGGAGAGCAGTGCAGTGACCTGAGCTAACATCAATGGGTCAGCCCAGGTCACTGCAGGGGGGTGACAAGTGCTGCTGTCAGTGAGGTACATTACCTGCGCTGATCTCCAGCACACTGACAGCCCCTGTCACTGAGGTCAATGACCGGCGCCTTCACATCAAGTATCGCGAGAGGTCCGTGACGTCACCGCCAGTGTCAGTCTCGGGTCGGAAGCGATAGGTGATGTGACAAGCGGCGGCCATGGAGGACAGTGACAGCGCTGAGGTCGGGATGGCGGGACTTCATCACCGCAGGTAAGCCGAGCGAGCGAGCGAGCGAGCGGGCGGGCGGGCGGGGGGGGTGGGGGGGGGGTGGATGTGTGTGTGTGTGTGTGTTTGTGTATGTGTATGTATGTGTACATGCCGCGGGCAGGAGGGGGTGGAGCGAGCTGAGCGGGAAAGTGTGGGCTTCCTGCACGTAACTAAGATAAACATTGGGTTACTAACCAAAGCGCTTTGCTTGGATACCCGATGTTTATCTTGGTTACCAGCTTGTGGCAGGCTGCCAGCGATGGCTCCTGCTCACTGTAGCTGTAAAAAGCCCTGCTTTTTGCTGCTAGAACCGTTCTCGAACGTATCTAGAACTATCGAGCTTTTAGCAAAAAGCTCGAGTTCTAGTTCGATCTCGAACAGCCCAAAAATCACTCGAGCCTAGAACTGGAGAACCACGAACCACGAACCGCGCTCAACTCTACTCAGGAGTAGAGATGAGCGAACCGGTCGCGGTTCGGCTCGAGGTTGGTTCGCCGAACGGACCTCCCGTTCGAGTTCGGTTCGTCGAACGTTCGACGAACCGAACTCGAACTGCATAGGAAACAATGGCAGGCAATCACAAACACAGAAAAACACCTAGAAAACACCCTCAAAGGTGTCCTAAAGGTGACAAACAACTCAAACACATTGGAAAGTGACAAGGACATATACTCATGCGAAAACAAAACAGCTGGACAAGGAAAAAGAGGAGGACACACAGATATAGGCATGGCACGCCCTTCTAAAATCATGTAAAACACCGCAAGGTGACTCCAAGCGGAGTCTCCATTTTTTCCAAAAATTGGGCCACACACACACCCACCCCTTCAGTGGCAGCAGTTGTGCCCCAGTTGTACACTTCACAGCTACATTTGCATCAAGCACATTCAAAAATACGCCATTCTTATCCATCCCCAGGATGACACCGGGGTAGGTAGCAAAGTCTTTGCTGACCCATGACTTGTTCATCTTGGCTTCTTTTAAAAACAATGTAAGCAAGGGTTACTCCAAGCGGAGTCTCCCTTTTTTCCAAAAATTGGGCCACACAGACACCCACCCCATCAGTGGCAGCACTTGGGCCCTAGTTGCAAACAGGATGTTTTGATTTGCATCAAGCACATTCAAAAATACGCCATTCTTATCCGTCCCCAGGATGACACCGGGGTAGGTAGCAAAGTCTTTCCTGATCCCAGCTCTGTTCATCTTGGCTTCTTTTAAAAACACATCAAGCAAGGGTTACTCCAAGCGGAGTCTCCCTTTTTTCCAAAAATTGGGCCACACAGACACCCACCCCATCAGTGGCAGCACTTGGGCCCTAGTTGCAAACAGGATGTTTTGATTTGCATCAAGCACATTCAAAAATACGCCATTCTTATCCGTCCCCAGGATGACACCGGGGTAGGTAGCAAATAGTGATGAGCGAGTACTAAAAAGCTCGGGTGCTCGAAGCTCGGGCCGAGCCTCCCAAGATACTCGTGTACTCGGCCCGAGCACCGAGCCCAATGTTATCCTATGGGAGACCCGAGTATTTTTGTGAAATGACCCCCCGGCAGCATGGAGAAACCCTAAAAATGTCACAAAAGTCTCAGAAGAGTGCTCAAATGACATGGCATCAGCATGGGGAAGACCCCTTGAAGCATTTATCACTCAAAAGTCACAGATGTGAACAATTTTGTCCGAGTTTTACGCCATTTTTACGGACTCACCAGAAAACCTTCCAAAATGACACCAAAATGAATTTTCATGGCGGAAATGTTAAGGGCACATACCCAATAGTGAGATAGAGCTGGTGTATGTTACTTTTTGAGATTAATACATGAAAGATTTTACATGAAAACCTTGTGTGGCACTCCGATGTCCAAAACGCACGTTTTGTGCTTTTTACTAGCGATGTCGGTCATTTTTTTTTTTTTATTCTATCTCCCTC
The DNA here is from genome assembly GCF_048569485.1 of Anomaloglossus baeobatrachus. Taxonomy (NCBI): domain Eukaryota; kingdom Metazoa; phylum Chordata; class Amphibia; order Anura; family Aromobatidae; genus Anomaloglossus; species Anomaloglossus baeobatrachus. The sequence goes on along the minus strand of NC_134358.1, from coordinate 559,183,017 downwards.
AGTCCGTCGGTCTGTCTCTCTCTGTCTTGTCTGTCCCCCTCTCACAGTCTGTCGGTCAGTTCCCCCCCCTCTCTCTTACTTACCGTTCCCCGATCACTGCCGCGGCACTGCACAGCTGTTCAAACTCCGGTGGCTTTTCCTCTTTTGAAAAAGCCGGCCGCTCATTAATCAATCTCCTATTCCCTGCTGTCCTGCTTTTCGGCGCCTATGATTGGTTGCAGTGAGACACGCTCCCACACTGAGTGACAGCTGTCTCACTGCAACCAATCACAGCAGCCGGTGTGTGTATACTGTGCAGTGAAATAAATAATTAAATAATTAAAAAAAACGGCATGCGGTCCCCCCAATTTTAATACCAGCCAGATAAAGCCATACGGCTGAAGGCTGGTATTCTCAGGATGGGGAGCTCCACGTTATGGGGAGCCCCCCACCCTAACAATATCAGTCAGCAGCCGCCCAGAATTGCCGCATACATTAGATGCGACAGTTCTGGGGCTGTACCCGGCTCTTCCCGATTTACCCTGGTGCGTTGGCAAATCGGGGTAATAAGGAGTTAATGGCAGCCCATAGCTGCCACTAAATCCTAGATTAATCATGTCAGGCGTCTCCCCGAGATTCCTTCCATGATTAATCTGTAAATTACAGTTAAAAAACACACACACCCGAAAAATCCTTTATTAGAAATAAAAAACACTAACAAAGTCCCTCATTACCAATTTATTAACCCCGACAAACCCTCCATGTCCGGCGTACTCCACAGTCCTCCAGCGTCGCGTCCAGCTCTGCTGCATGGAAGTGACAGGAGCTGCAGAAGACACCGCCGCTCCGGTCACCTCCACGCAGCTAATGAGATGAGTAGCGCGATCAGCTGCTGTCACTGAGGTTACCTGGATCCAGCGGTGGATGCAGCGGTGGCCGCGGGTAACCTCAGTGACAGCTCAGCTGATCGCGCTACTCACCGCCGCTCCAGTCAGCTCCATGCACCAACTGAGGTGAGTAGAGCGATCAGCTGCTGTCACTGAGGTTAATCGCGGCACCGCTGGATCCAGCGGTGGCCGGGAGTTACCTGACTGACAGCAGCTGATCGCGCTATTCCCTTCATTAGCTGCGTGGAGGTGACCGGCGGCTTTTACTATTTTGAAAAAGCCGGCCGCTCATTAAACAATCTCCTATTCCCTGCTTTCCCCGCCCACCGGTGCCTATGATTGGTTGCAGTGAGACACGCCCCCACGCTGAGTGACAGGTGTCACACTGCACCCAATCACAGCAGCCGGTGGGCGTGTCTATACTGTGCAGTAAAATAAATTAATAAATAATTAAAAAAAAACGGCGTGCGGTCCCCCCCATTTTAATGCCAGCCAGATAAAGCCATACGGCTGAAGGCTGGTATTCTCAGGATGGGGAGCTCCACGTTATGGGGAGCCCCCCACCCTAACAATATCAGCCAGCAGCCGCCCAGAATTGCCGCATACATTATATGCGACAGTTCTGGGGCTGTACCCGGCTCTTCCCGATTTGCCCTGGTGCTTTGGCAAATCGGGGTAATAAGGAGTTAATGGCAGCCCATAGCTGCCACTAAATCCTAGATTAATCATGTCAGGCGTCTATGAGACACCCTCCATGATTAATCTGTAAGTTACAGTAAATAAACACACACACCCGAAAAATCCTTTATTAGAAATAAAAAACACACACACATTCCCTGGTTCACCACTTTAATCAGCCCCAAAAAGCCCTCCATGTCCGGCGTCATCCAGGATGTTCCAGCGTCGCATCCTGCGCTGCTGCATAGAGGTGACCGGAGCTGCAGAAGACACCGCCGCTCCGGTCACTTCCACGCAGCAAATGAGGTGAGTAGCGCGATCAGCTGAGCTGTCACTGAGGTTACCCGCCGTCACTGGATCCAGTGACAGCGGGTAACCTCAGTGACAGCTCAGCTGATCGCACGGCTGTCTTCATTAGCTGCGTGGAGGTGACCGGAGCGGCGGTGTCTTCTGCAGCTCCTGTCACTTCCATGCAGCAGAGCTGGACGCGACGCCGGAGTCCGTGGAGTACGCCGGACATGGAGGGTTTGTCGGGGTTAATAAATTGGTAATGAGGGACTTTGTTAGTGTTTTTTATTTCTAATAAAGGATTTTTCGGGTGTGTGTGTTTTTTAACTGTAATTTACAGATTAATCATGGAAGGAATCTCGGGGAGACGCCTGACATGATTAATCTAGGATTTAGTGGCAGCTATGGGCTGCCATTAACTCCTTATTACCCCGATTTGCCAACGCACCAGGGTAAATCGGGAAGAGCCGGGTACAGTCCCAGAACTGTCGCATATAATGTATGCGGCAATTCTGGGCAGCTGTTGGCTGATATTGTTAGGGTGGGGGGCTCCCCATAACGTGGAGCTCCCCATCCTGAGAATACCAGCCTTCAGCCGTATGGCTTTATCTGGCTGGTTTTAAAAATGGGGGGAACCGCACGCCGTTTTTTTTAATTATTTAATAAATAATTAAAATTAATAATTAAAATTAATAAATAACTAAAAAAAACGGCGTGCGGTTCCCCCCATTTTTAAAACCAGCCAGATAAAGCCATACGGCTGAAGGCTGGTATTCTCAGGATGGGGAGCTCCACGTTATGGGGAGCCCCCCACCCTAACAATATCAGCCAACAGCCGCCCAGAATTGCCGCATACATTATATGCGACAGTTCTGGGACTGTACCCGGCTCTTCCCGATTTGCCCTGGTGCGTTGGCAAATCGGGGTAATAAGGAGTTATTGGCAGCCCATAGCTGCCAATAAGTCCTAGATTAATCATGTCAGGCGTCTATGAGACACCCTCCATGATTAATCTGTAAGTTACAGTAAATAAACACACACACACACCAGAAAAAATCCTTTATTAGAAATAAAAACACACACATATACCCTGGTTCACCACTTTAATCAGCCCGAAAAAGCCCTCCATGTCCGGCGTAATCCAGGATGATCCAGCGTCGCATCCAGCGCTGCTGCATGGAGGTGACCGGAGCCGCAGCACACACAGCCGCTCCGGTCACCTCCACACAGCAAATGAACACAGCCGCGCGATCAGCTGCTGTCACTGAGGTTACCCGCGGCCACCGGTGGATGCAGCGGTGACAGCGGGTAACCTCAGTGACAGCAGCTGATCGCGCGGCTGTGTTCATTTGCTGTGTGGAGGTGACCGGAGCGGCGGTGTCTGCTGCAGCTCCGGTCACCTCCATGCAGCAGCGCTGGATGCGACGCTGGATCATCCTGGATTACGCCGGACAAGGAGGGCTTTTTGGGGCTGATTAAAGTGGTGAACCAGGGTATATGTGTGTGTTTTTTATTTCTAATAAAGGATTTTTTCTGGTGTGTGTGTTTATTTACTGTAACTTACAGATTAATCATGGAGGGTGTCTCATAGACGCATGACATGATTAATCTAGGACTTATTGGCAGCTATGGGCTTCCAATAACTCCTTATTACCCCGATTTGCCAACGCACTAGGGTAAATCGGGAAGAGCCGGGTACAGCCCCAGAATTGTCGCATATAATGTATGCGGCAATTCTGGCCAGCTGCTGACTGATATTGTTAGGGTGGGGGGCTCCCCATAACGTGGGGCTCCCCATCCTGAGAATACCAGCCTTCAGCTGTATGGCTTTATCTGGCTGGTATTAAAATTGGGGGGAACCGCACGCCGTTTTTTTAATTATTTATTTATTTATTTTACTGCACAGTATAGACACGCCCACCGGCTGCTGTGATTGGGTGCAGTGTGACACCTGTCACTCAGCGTGGGGGCGTGTCTCACTGCAACCAATCATAGGCGCCTGTGGGCGTGGAAAGCAGGGAATATGAGATGGCTGTGTACAGAGCACAGCGCGCCGGCCGGTATAAAGGCTCGGTCACGCTGTGCAGGCCGGCCAATCACTGCAATTCCACAACTAACAGGGCTGTGGCATTGCAGTGGTCTGCCAGCCAATCCCTGCATGAGGGCTGGCTCTCAAAAGAGCGCCAACATGCAGGGATGAAGACCACGAGTAAAGCACGAGTATTGCAAAATTACTCGGTACCCGCCGAGCAGCCCGAGTACAGTGATACTCGTGCGAGTACCGAGTAGTTACAAGCATGCTCGCTCATCACTAGTAGCAAAGTCTTTGCTGATCCCAGCTCTGTTCATCTTGGCTTCTTTTAAAAACACATCAAGCAAGGGTTACTCCAAGCGGAGTCTCCCTTTTTTTCCAAAAATTGGGCCACACAGACACCCACCCCATCAGTGGCAGCACGTGGGCCCTAGTTGCAAACAGGATGTTTTGATTTGCATCAAGCACATTCAAAAATACGCCATTCTTATCCGTCCCCAGGATGACACCGGGGTAGGTAGCAAAGTCTTTGCTGATCCCAGCTCTGTTCATCTTGGCTTCTTTTAAAAACACATCAAGCAAGGGTTACTCCAAGCGGAGTCTCCCTTTTTTCCAAAAATTGGGCCACACAGACACCCACCCCATCAGTGGCAGCACTTGGGCCCTAGTTGCAAACAGGATGTTTTGATTTGCATCAAGCACATTCAAAAATACGCCATTCTTATCCGTCCCCAGGATGACACCGGGGTAGGTAGCAAAGTCTTTGCTGATCCCAGCTCTGTTCATCTTGGCTTCTTTTAAAAACACATCAAGCAAGGGTTACTCCAAGCGGAGTCTCCCTTTTTTTCCAAAAATTGGGCCACACAGACACCCACCCCATCAGTGGCAGCACTTGGGCCCTAGTTGTACACTTCACAGCTACATTTGCATCAATCACATTCAAAAATACCCCATAATTAACCGTCCCCAGGATGACACCGGGGTAGGTAGCAAAGTCTTTGCTGACCCATGACTTGTTCATCTTGGCTTCTTTTAAAAACAATGTAAGCAAGGGTTACTCCAAGCGGAGTCTCCCTTTTTTCCAAAAATTGGGCCACACAGACACCCACCCCATCAGTGGCAGCACTTGGGCCCTAGTTGCAAACAGGATGTTTTGATTTGCATCAAGCACATTCAAAAATACGCCATTCTTATCCGTCCCCAGGATGACACCGGGGTAGGTAGCAAAGTCTTTGCTGACCCATGACTTGTTCATCTTGGCTTCTTTTAAAAACAATGTAAGCAAGGGTTACTCCAAGCGGAGTCTCCCTTTTTTTTCCAAAAATTGGGCCACACAGACACCCACCCCATCAGTGGCAGCACTTGGGCCCTAGTTGCAAACAGGATGTTTTGATTTGCATCAAGCACATTAAAAAATATGCCATTCTTATCCGTCCCCAGGATGACACCGGGGTAGGTAGCAAAGTCTTTCCTGATCCCAGCTCTGTTCATCTTGGCTTCTTTTAAAAACACATCAAGCAAGGGTTACTCCAAGCGGAGTCTCCCTTTTTTTCCAAAAATTGGGCCACACAGACACCCACCCCATCAGTGGCAGCACTTGGGCCCTAGTTGCAAACAGGATGTTTTGATTTGCATCAAGCACATTCAAAAATACGCCATTCTTATCCGTCCCCAGGATGACACCGGGGTAGGTAGCAAAGTCTTTGCTGATCCCAGCTCTGTTCATCTTGGCTTTTTTTAAAAACACATCAAGCAAGGGTTACTCCAAGCGGAGTCTCCCTTTTTTTCCAAAAATTGGGCCACACAGACACCCACCCCATCAGTGGCAGCACTTGGGCCCTAGTTGTACACTTCACAGCTACATTTGCATCAATCACATTCAAAAATACCCCATAATTAACCGTCCCCAGGATGACACCGGGGTAGGTAGCAAAGTCTTTGCTGACCCATGACTTGTTCATCTTGGCTTCTTTTAAAAACAATGTAAGCAAGGGTTACTCCAAGCGGAGTCTCCCTTTTTTCCAAAAATTGGGCCACACAGACACCCACCCCATCAGTGGCAGCACTTGGGCCCTAGTTGCAAACAGGATGTTTTGATTTGCATCAAGCACATTCAAAAATACGCCATTCTTATCCGTCCCCAGGATGACACCGGGGTAGGTAGCAAAGTCTTTGCTGACCCATGACTTGTTCATCTTGGCTTCTTTTAAAAACAATGTAAGCAAGGGTTACTCCAAGCGGAGTCTCCCTTTTTTCCAAAAATTGGGCCACACAGACACCCACCCCATCAGTGGCAGCACTTGGGCCCTAGTTGCAAACAGGATGTTTTGATTTGCATCAAGCACATTCAAAAATACGCCATTCTTATCCGTCCCCAGGATGACACCGGGGTAGGTAGCAAAGTCTTTCCTGATCCCAGCTCTGTTCATCTTGGCTTCTTTTAAAAACACATCAAGCAAGGGTTACTCCAAGCGGAGTCTCCCTTTTTTTCCAAAAATTGGGCCACACAGACACCCACCCCATCAGTGGCAGCACTTGGGCCATAGTTGTACACTTCACAGCTACATTTGCATCAATCACATTCAAAAATACCCCATAATTAACCGTCCCCAGGATGACACCGGGGTAGGTAGCAAAGTCTTTGCTGACCCATGACTTGTTCATCTTGGCTTCTTTTAAAAACAATGTAAGCAAGGGTTACTCCAAGCGGAGTCTCCCTTTTTTCCAAAAATTGGGCCACACAGACACCCACCCCATCAGTGGCAGCACTTGGGCCCTAGTTGCAAACAGGATGTTTTGATTTGCATCAAGCACATTCCAAATCCACAAGCATTTACTCTCCCCAGGATGACACAGGGGTAGTAAATTCCTTCTGGATCCATGACTTGTTCATTTTGATGAACGTCAGTCTGTCCACATTGTCACTGGACAGACGCGTGCGCTTATCTGTCAGCACACACCCAGCAGCACTGAATACACGTTCAGAGACAACGCTGGCAGATGGACACGACAAAATCTCCAAGGCGTAACTGGAGAGCTCTGGCCATTTTTCTATGTTTGAAGCCCAAAAGGAGCAAGGCTCCAGTTGCACAGTCATGGCATCGATGTTCATTTGGAGATACTCCTGTATCATCCTCTCCAGCCGTTGAGTATGTGTCAGACTTGTTGTCTCTGGTGGCCTTGCAAAAGAGGGTCTAAAAAAATTATGAAAAGATTCCATAAAATTGCTGTTACCGGCACCAGATACGGTCCTACTGGTACGGGTAGACTGGTGAAGATGACGAGACCGTCCCATGTTTGTCAAGTTACAACTGGGAGATTCCCTCCCTGCACCTGCACGGTTGTTTGGTGGAAAAGCCGAGCTAAGATCGAGTAACAGCTTCTGCTGATACTCCTGCATACGTGCGTCCCTTTCTATGGCTGGAATTATGTCACAAAATTTGGACTTGTACCGGGGATCTAATAGTGTGGCAATCCAGTAGTCATCATCACTTCTAATTTTGACAATACGACTGTCATGTTGGAGGTAGTGCAACAAAAAGGCACTCATGTGTCTTGCGCAGCCATGCGGACCAAGTCCACGCTGTGTTTGTGGCATAGAGGTGCTACCCGTTCTTTCTTCCTCTGACATCTCCCCCCAACCTCTTTCAACTGAAATTTGACCAAGGTCTCCCTCATCCGCTGAGTCTTCCATGTCCATGGACAGTTCGTCCTCCATTTCTTCATGTTCTCCTGCACCTTGCTCAACATTTCGCCTGCTACTATGCGCCCTTGTCGATCCCTGTTCCCCATGGTCCCATGCCTGCTGCGTTGGTGATGATGAACGTCTGGACCTTGGTGATGTTGTTGTCCCTTGCACATATGAATCCTCCTGTAGTTCCTCCCCTTCATGTTGTCCCACCCCCTGACTCCGAATAGTGTTTAGCGTGTGCTCCAGCATGTAAATGACTGGAATCGTCATGCTGATAATGGCATTGTCAGAGCTAAACATATTCGTCGCCATGTCGAAACTGTGCAGAAGGGTGCATAGGTCCTTGATCTGAGACCACTCCATCAGGGTGATCTGCCCCACCTCTGCATCTCGTTGGCCCAGGCTATACGTCATGACGTATTGCACCAGGGCTCTGCGGTGCTGCCACAGTCGCTGTAACATGTGGAGAGTTGAATTCCAGCGTGTCGCCACATCGCATTTCAGGCGATGAACCGGCAGGCCGAAAGACTTCTGTAGCGATGCAAGTCGCTCAGCTGCGGCGCTTGAACGCCGGAAGTGAGCAGACAGTTTTCGTGCCCTGTTCAGAAGGCCATCTAGGCCGGGATAGTGTGTTAAAAATTGCTGCACGACAAGGTTCAACACGTGAGCCATACAAGGTACGTGTGTCACCTTGCCCAGGCGAAGGGCCGCACCCAGGTTTGCAGCATTGTCGCACACGGCCTTACCAGGCTGCAGGTTGAGTGGAGACAACCATTTATTAAACTCGGACCGCAGAGCTGACCACAACTCCTCAGCTGTGTGACTCTTATTACCAAGACATGTCAAGCTAAAGACCGCCTGATGCCGTTGCGCTCGGCTGCCAGCATAGTAATGAGGCGTGCGTGATTCCTTCTGCGCAGTGAGAACGCTGGTGGCCTGACCAGGCAGGCTTGGGGCGGAGGTGGAGGACCCAGATGAGGTGGAGGATGCAGAAGCTGTGACGGAACTTGGACAGACAGAGGATTGACACACAAGTCGTGGGGACGGCAAGACTTGTGCAGCAGACCCTTCACCATCTATCACCATAGTTACCCAGTGCCCAGTCAGCGACATGTAACGTCCCTGTCCATGCTTACTGGTCCAAGTATCGGTGGTGAAATGCACCCGTTCACACACAGAGTTTCTCAAGGAAGCGGTGATGTTGTGTGCGACATGCTGGTGTAGCGCGGGCACACCTTTCTTAGAGAAGTAGTGGCGACTAGGCATCTGGTACTGGGGCACAGCGACAGACATAAGGTCTCTAAAATCCTGTGTGTCCACTAGGCGGAAAGGCAGCATTTCGGTAGCCAACAGCTTACAGAGGGATAGAGTCAACCTCTTAGCTTTGTCATGGGTCGGAGGAAGTGGCCTTTTATTTGACCACATCTGAGGGACAGAGATCTGGCTGCTGTGTGTAGACGGTGTTGAGTAGGGTGTCCCTGGAAAAATGCAGGTTTGTGAGGAAAGTGCAGGCGGAGACATGATGTTGCCTTCATCCAACGTTGGTGCTATCGATATCTGAGAGAGCTGTACACACTCACTTGTTTCCCCTTCCAAACCAACTGATGACCTTACAAGCAAACTGCCTGTTGCGGTTACAGTGGTGGAAGTTTTGCGTGGAAAAAATGGTGTGACAGCTGTCCCCACAGTCCTAGAAGATGAAGAGCGCGCGGATGCACTGGAAGGGGCGGGCGGTGGATGGTTCGCTCCGCTAGCCGGCATTGCAGCACGGTGAGCTTCCCACCGGGACTTATGATATTTATTCATGTGACGATTCATGGAAGAAGTTGTCAAACTGCTGAGGTTTTGACCTCTACTAACAGAATCATGACAAATGTTACATATCACATGAGTTGGGCGATCTTTTTCGATGTGAAAAAAGGCCCAGGCTAGGCAAGGCTTAGAGGCCATGCGACCTGTTGATCCACCCCGAATAATGCTCAGAGGCAGAGTGGTGGCTGAGGATGCAGTTGTAGACGTGCTACCAGTGCTCCGACTCTGTCCAGGAAGGCGCAAGGTAACTTCGTCGTCGGTTGCATCCTCCTCCACCGCCTCTGTTGACCTCCTCGAGTGCCTGACTGGGGGTTGACAGTAGGTGGGATCTAGAACGTCATCATCAATTGTTGTGTTCGCACTCCCCTCCCCCTCAGACCGAGCCTCTTCTTGCCCTGACCGAATATTTAAGTTGTCATCCCAATCGGGTATCTGCGTCTCATCTTCATCAGTATGTTCCTCATTGTCTATAACCACAGGTGTTACAGTTTGTGACAAAGGGTCAACATTATGCTCAGAAACTTGGTCCTCACGGCCTGAATCTGAGTCACAAAGGTTCTGGGCATCACTGCAGACCATTTCCTGTTCTGTACTCACTGTAGCTTGGGAGCAGACCTCTGATTCCCAGGCTATAGTGTGACTGAACAGCTCTGCAGACTCAGCCATCTCAGTTCCACCATACTGTGCAGGGCTGATGGAGACTTCAGAGCTGGGAGAAATCAAGTGTGATTGGGATGACAACTCAGAGGAATGGTGTTTTTTGGATGCGGTACTTGAAGTGGCTGAGAGGGCACTTGTTGGACCACTTGAGATCCATTCAAGCATTTTCCTTTTTTGCCCATCATCTACCTTTGTTCCTCTTGTTCGTGTCCGTAAAAAAGGGAGCACATCGGATTGTCCACAATAAGTAGTAGACATCTTACTTTTGCTAGTAGATGGTCTATCTTCAGCAGATGATAATGGAGCTTTGGCACCTTCCCCACTGACAAAACCTTTTTTGCCTTTTCCACCACGCCTCTTCCCCTTTCCACCAGCATCTGTCATTTTGCCACTCATGTTGATTGCGACAAGATTGTGGACTGAAAATGTGGTAGTAAAAATTGAGAGGTGGTGAAGATTGCAGTGGTGGTCTAGCTTTATTAACAGCAGAATAATAAAGAATAAATATCCCTGACAATGTAACTTAGTTATAATTCGTTGGAGTGTGCAACGCAGGCAGACGTGCTGCAAATGTCTTGGCACTAGTGGGACTATAGCAAAGTCCAATAGCCACGTATAGGATGCCACTAGGTTCACTGAGTGTGTGCTAGTATAATGGCTTAGTTATAATTAGTTGGAGTGTGCAACGCAGGCAGATGCGCTCTGCAAATGTCTTGGCACTAGTAGGACTATAGCAAAGTCCAATAGCCACGTATAGGATGCCACTAGGTACACTGAGTGTGTGCTAGTATAATGGCTTAGTTATAATTAGTTGGAGTGTGCAACGCAGGCAGACGTGCTGCAAATGTCTTGGCACTAGTGGGACTATAGCAAAGTCCAATAGCCACGTATAGGATGCCACTAGGTACACTGAGTGTGTGCTAGTATAATGGCTTAGTTATAATTAGTTGGAGTGTGCAACGCAGGCAGACGTGCTGCAAATGTCTTGGCACTAGTGGGACTATAGCAAAGTCCAATAGCCACGTATAGGATGCCACTAGGTACACTGAGTGTGTGCTAGTATAATGGCTTAGTTATAATTAGTTGGAGTGTGCAACGCAGGCAGACGTGCTGCAAATGTCTTGGCGCTAGTGGGACTATAGCAAAGTCCAATAGCCACGTATAGGATGCCACTAGGTACACTGAGTGTGTGCTAGTATAATGGCTTAGTTATAATTAGTTGGAGTGTGCAACGCAGGCAGACGTGCTGCAAATGTCTTGGCACTAGTGGGACTATAGCAAAGTCCAATAGCCACGTATAGGATGCCACTAGGTACACTGAGTGTGTGCTAGTATAATGGCTTAGTTATAATTAGTTGGAGTGTGCAACGCAGGCAGACGTGCTGCAAATGTCTTGGCACTAGTGGGACTATAGCAAAGTCCAATAGCCACGTATAGGATGCCACTAGGTACACTGAGTGTGTGCTAGTATAATGGCTTAGTTATAATTAGTTGGAGTGTGCAACGCAGGCAGACGTGCTGCAAATGTCTTGGCACTAGTGGGACTATAGCAAAGTCCAATAGCCACGTATAGGATGCCACTAGGTACACTGAGTGTGTGCTAGTATAATGGCTTAGTTATAATTAGTTGGAGTGTGCAACGCAGGCAGACGTGCTGCAAATGTCTTGGCACTAGTGGGACTATAGCAAAGTCCAATAGCCACGTATAGGATGCCACTAGGTACACTGAGTGTGTGCTAGTATAATGGCTTAGTTATAATTAGTTGGAGTGTGCAACGCAGGCAGACGTGCTGCAAATGTCTTGGCACTAGTGGGACTATAGCAAAGTCCAATAGCCACGTATAGGATGCCACTAGGTTCACTGAGTGTGTGCTAGTATAATGGCTTAGTTATAATTAGTTGGAGTGTGCAACGCAGGCAGATGCGCTCTGCAAATGTCTTGGCACTAGTAGGACTATAGCAAAGTCCAATAGCCACGTATAGGATGCCACTAGGTACACTGAGTGTGTGCTAGTATAATGGCTTAGTTATAATTAGTTGGAGTGTGCAACGCAGGCAGACGTGCTGCAAATGTCTTGGCACTAGTGGGACTATAGCAAAGTCCAATAGCCACGTATAGGATGCCACTAGGTACACTGAGTGTGTGCTAGTATAATGGCTTAGTTATAATTAGTTGGAGTGTGCAACGCAGGCAGACGTGCTGCAAATGTCTTGGCACTAGTGGGACTATAGCAAAGTCCAATAGCCACGTATAGGATGCCACTAGGTACACTGAGTGTGTGCTAGTATAATGGCTTAGTTATAATTAGTTGGAGTGTGCAACGCAGGCAGACGTGCTGCAAATGTCTTGGCACTAGTGGGACTATAGCAAAGTCCAATAGCCACGTATAGGATGCCACTAGGTACACTGAGTGTGTGCTAGTATAATGGCTTAGTTATAATTAGTTGGAGTGTGCAACGCAGGCAGACGTGCTGCAAATGTCTTGGCACTAGTGGGACTATAGCAAAGTCCAATAGCCACGTATAGGATGCTACTAGGTACACTGAGTGTGTGCTAGTATAATGGCTTAGTTATAATTAGTTGGAGTGTGCAACGCAGGCAGACGTGCTGCAAATGTCTTGGCACTAGTGGGACTATAGCAAAGTCCAATAGCCACGTATAGGATGCCACTAGGTACACTGAGTGTGTGCTAGTATAATGGCTTAGTTATAATTAGTTGGAGTGTGCAACGCAGGCAGACGTGCTGCAAATGTCTTGGCACTAGTGGGACTATAGCAAAGTCCAATAGCCACGTATAGGATGCCACTAGGTACACTGAGTGTGTGCTAGTATAATGGCTTAGTTATAATTAGTTGGAGTGTGCAACGCAGGCAGACGTGCTGCAAATGTCTTGGCACTAGTGGGACTATAGCAAAGTCCAATATCCACGTATAGGATGCCACTAGGTTCACTGAGTGTGTGCTAGTATAATGGCTTAGTTATAATTAGTTGGAGTGTGCAACGCAGGCAGATGCGCTCTGCAAATGTCTTGGCACTAGTAGGACTATAGCAAAGTCCAATAGCCACGTATAGGATGCCACTAGGTTCACTGAGTGTGTGCTAGTATAATGGCTTAGTTATAATTAGTTGGAGTGTGCAACGCAGGCAGATGCGCTCTGCAAATGTCTTGGCACTAGTAGGACTATAGCAAAGTCCAATAGCCACGTATAGGATGCCACTAAAAAACACTTAGTGTGTGCAAGTATAATGGCTTAGTTATAATTAGTTGGAGTGTGCAACGCAGGCAGATGCGCTCTGCAAATGTCTTGGCACTAGTGGGACTATAGCAAAGTCCAATAGCCACGTATAGGATGCCACTAGGTACACTGAGTGTTTGCTAGTAAAATTGCTTAGTTTAAAAAACTTGGAGTGTGCAATGCAGGCAGATGTGCTCTGCTAATGTCTTTGCACTAGTGGGACTATAGCAAAGTCCAATAGCCACGTATAGGATGCCACTAGGTACACTGAGTGTTTGCTAGTATAATGGCTTAGTTATAATTCGTTGGAGTGTGCAACGCAGGCAGATGTGCTCTGCAAATGTCTTTGCACTAGTGGGACTATAGCAAAGTCCAATAGCCACGTTTAGGATGCCACTAGGTACACTGAGTGTTTGCTAGTATAATGGCTTAGTTATAATGAGTTGGAGTGTGCAGAGGACAGGAGGGTACAGTGGCAGGATTGTGGTGCTCTGGGTAGAGGAATGGAAGCCTGCCTTTCTATTCCCTCCTAATGGTGAAATGCAGGGAGGAAATCCCTGACCTGGGCTACACAGACGCTGTTGCTGTTTGCAGGACCTGTCACCTATGGCTCTCTGACCCTGCCGCTTTGAGCCCTTAAAAGGACTGATAGAAAGTGCTCTCCCTAAGCTGTCTAACGCTGTGTATGCAGCGCATACAGCTGTATCGGCTATAGGACTCAGGAGGACGGAGCTGCGACAGTGATGTCTGACACCAAAGACGCAGAAGGCAGATAATGGCGTGCTGGAGGAAAATGTCCGGTTTTATAATGCAGGGACATGTGACATGCAGATCCTATCACACATGCCGTTGCTTCTCTGGCTCAAAGTCCACTTAGGTGTGTGTGTGTCTGTGATTGGCTGACATGCTGGCCCGCCCCACAAGACGCGCGCGCTTAGGGAAGGAAGACAAGAAAAAAAAAAAAAAAATGGCGATCGCCATTATAGAAACAGCAGTGATCTGAAGGCGCTGTTCCCGCACACTATACACTGAAATGTGATAATAGTTTGATTCACAGAGTGACTTACACTATTACAGCGGAAACCAAGCTAGGATTTAGCTGTTTTTTGGCTGCTAGAACCGTTCTCGAACGTTTCTAGAACTATCGAGCTTTTGCAAAAAGCTCGAGTTCTAGTTCGATCTAGAACATGCCCCAAAATCACTCGAGCCGCGAACTGGAGAACCACGAACCACGAACCGCGCTCAACTCTACTCAGGAGGAAGAACGCATTGCACACTTTCTATTAAAATGAATCTTCTTTCTCCTCCATATTAAAGGATCCAATGAATTAAAGCTCTAAATAGGAAATCATCTATGTTCTAAGAAATATGTTTTATAAACTAAATACCCCCTTTAGATCTGTAATTCTAGATTTGTGTATAATGTGTGAATACGCAGGTGAATAATAGTCATTCTATGTATCATTGTTCTTTTCTATTATGTTCCCAATAATAAAATCATGAAAAAGTAAGATTTATGTGAAAATTGGGATTTTGACAAAAGAAAGAAGTTGTAGTAACAGTATATTATAACTAAATGTGACAGCCAAATATCAACAACAGAGAGCAGACCCGCTGGTGCTGGCCGGGACGCAGGTGATGACTTCACTGTACAGTGTGAATGGGAGGTTATGTACGGCATGTTTATAGGAGCTACTGGGAAAATGTCTGGAGCAGAACAGGCGCAGGGTCTCCGATCAGGATGAGCCATTCAGTGTTTGTGCTTCTGGGATCACATTACCAAAGAATCCTGGAGGATGGAAGTGCAGCTCTATCTATTGGGAACTACAATAAAAAAGAATCATGAATGGAAACAAGATAGTCAGGCTCAAACTTATTTCTATTTTTATTTTCTGGCTGTAGATTTTTTTTGGGTTCATTGATAGGGGTGTAGCCTTCTTGACTGAGCTGCAGTTAGAAGCTTTCTAAGATATGATTGACGGCAGCAACATAGACCACATGAAGCAACAGACTGCAAAAATATTAATTGGCTTCTATAGGAGATAAGGGCATGCTCTATGATCTGTGCAGAGGTCAGTGTGCAGAGATGGAGATGAAGTGAGCTGTGACCATCGCCTGTTGTAAATGGTGGATTCTATGCTACCTGTATATAGGTTTTTCCGGTCATTTCAACCATACCTGTTATAATAATGAGATTACTTCTATGGGAAAGTGTGATGGGCATGCTCTGTGATCTGTGCAGAGAGGGGAAGATGACATTACCTATTGTGAATGGCAGATCCTGTGTTATCTACTGTACATAGAGGTGTTATCAATCATTCTACAGGAGGGGGAGAAGGTGAGCTTGGACATCACCTATTGTGAATGGTGGATTCTGTGTTATCTACTGTATGTAGAGTTGTTATTAGTCATTTTACAGGAATGGAAGGAGGTGATCTGTGACAGATCAGATTTATTTTGTAATATAGTGAAATGGAAAATTAGAAAAAGTTCATCACAGATCATGTGACAGAAGAAGATGGGTATGTGTGTTGTCACTCTGTCAGGATGCAGAAGAGAAGTAACTTAAGGGGAGGGGTGTATGCTGTCACGCTGTCAGGATGCAGAGAATATATGTCTGAAGAGAAATATTGTGTGCTGTCACACTGTTGTGATGCAGAGGATATATTGCTGAAGAGGAGGGGTGTGTGCTTTAAAACTGTTAGGATGCAAATGATATATGGCAGAAGAGGAGGGGTGTGTGTTGTCACACAGTCAGGATGCAGAGCAGAAATGATAAGGAAGGAGGAGTATGTGTACTGTTGTGGCATCCCTGAGGCTCAGTCGCTACAGGGTATTGCATCTGAGGTAAGGTACAATACTCATCCTGGGTAAGGAAGAGGTTTACTACTGGTTTTCACTTACACAACACAGCCAGGAAGTGAGTCAGCAGTTACACAACACACAGCTTAGCAGCCAGCCACTGGAACTGGGCTAAAGGTGGTCACCATAACAATGGGACTTCCCCAGCACCAGTGAGTCATCAGGAATGTGGGGGCAGCATGAGAGGAGTGAGGAACACTCAGACTTTTACCTGAGAATAGTCTGGGACACAG
Source organism: Anomaloglossus baeobatrachus (assembly GCF_048569485.1). Lineage (NCBI taxonomy): Eukaryota > Metazoa > Chordata > Amphibia > Anura > Aromobatidae > Anomaloglossus > Anomaloglossus baeobatrachus. The sequence continues at coordinate 559,166,658 of NC_134358.1, read as the reverse complement.
AACAACACGGTCGCAGGGGAGAGTGCTTCAGAGCTTCCCCTGTTAGGACCGGCCCGACTGGAAGGAAGCAGGAGAGCTTACTGGGTGAACTGGGGAGACAGAGGAGCAACACGGTAGCTGGAGGTAGAGCTCAATAGCTCCCACAGTACTAGCGCAGTTAGGGTGCAGAACCCAAAGGTGGCATACACTTCAGGTTACGCCACCAGAATCTGCTGGACACACGGATTTCACGTCCCTCTGGACACCACAAATCCCGGGTCACAGCAGCACATAGAACCAGGAGTCGTGATCACGGCCAGGCCCAGCAAAGGATTTGCGCTGCCTTCAGATGGGTTGGTAACTAAAGCCAAGAACACCGGGGTCCCCAAGTAACTTTAAGTCACGGGGATCCACACTAAAGCGCACAGAAAGGAAGGTCTCTCAGTTCACAACACCAGTAGTGGCCTCTGAACTACTCGGGAAAAGCTGGGACCCATCACAGCATAAACCGGCACTCCAAGGGTGACAACTGGACTTTGAGTAAAAGACCTTGAACCGCAATCACTGTGTCAGCCCATTATTGCCGATGCCGGCACCCCGCGTTCCGGCGCCAATGGTCACTGCTTTCAACATCATCCTCCTTGGGGCCTAGCTTCACCTGCGGGAAGCTGAACTATCCTAGCTGCAACACCATCCACGAAAGATCACTGCGACTGCAGCAGCGGCTAATCCCTGGCCGCATACCACAGTTGGCATCACGAGATAACTACTACAACTCCAATCATCCTATTCATCACCCATCCTCCTCTCATCTCCATCTTCCCCTTTTTGTGTACACCTTGGGGCCATGAAGCCGGGCAAGTGTGACCCGTGACATCCCAGACCTGACATCACCGGCCCGGCAACGAGTATTCAACCCCTTGCCCTGTGGGTGCTACACTGTCTCACTGTCAGGATGCAGAGGTGACGTTATAGGGAAGGAGGGGTGTGTGTTGTCACACTTGTTGCAGAGAGGAACATACAGGGAAAGAGTTAAAGGTGGTGTGTTTGCTGCTCTACTGTGTCAGGCTGCAGAGCATTAGAGTCAACCTGTTACCTGATTCCTTCTGTGCAAATTGCAGACACCATGATTCAGAGCCTGACTGCATGAATGCAGCCAGGTATTTATTTCTCTCATTGACTTCCAAAAGATATGTGGCACTACAACCCCAAACTATAGAAAAGTGGTATGAAATTCTCACCACCATTGTCTCATCAGCAAAATAACTTTCAAGTCACTCTCTAAAGTCCTACCTAGTCACAGTTCTCATCAAAATATAGATCCAGTTCACATATCCGGACTCAGATGGAATGGTGGTTACTGTCATTAACCCCTTAAATTAGTCTGATTGCCATAGCACCAGGGCAATTGGGAAGAGCTGGGTAAAGCGCCAGATTTGTTGTGTTTAATGGATGCACACTTCTGGGTGGCTGCAAACTGCTATTTTTAAGCTTGAGAGGGCCCAATAACCATGGCCCTCCCTAGGCTGAGAAAAACAGCTCCCAGCTGTCAGCTTTATTATGGCTGGGTATAAAAATTGGGGGAATTGCATGCAAGATTTTTTAATTATTTATTTAATTCATTTTTAAAAAGTCTCATGGGGTCTCTCTTATTTTGATACACAGCCAAGATATCGGGACAGCTAGTCTTCATTCTTTATTTGTGATGGGTATCTATATATGGGGCACCCGTCATTTTTTCAATTTATTTATTTTTACACTTTACTCAGGCAGGCAGACAGCCTCTGTGATGGCAACCAATCAGAGAAGCTGACACACTGACAGTCTGACTGCAGCCAATCACAAATGCTGTCACAGATTGTGGGCTGGGGAAGCAGTGAATATACACGAGACATAATGACCATACCTGGAAGCTGTGTTACAGCCGAGCCACGGAGACTGGTATGTCCTGCTTTAACCATTTTGCTGCCTTTTTTTATACAGTGATTTCCCCAGCTAATCACAGCCATTCCAATACTTGACATGGCTGTGATGTTGCCGAAAGTGCACACATTGGAAAAGCTTGCTGATTGGCTGCTCTACAACCTTTCAACAAGCTTTATTTGGATGACAAACCCGAACAGGAACGGATGTACAGACAAAAGTCAGTGTTTGGGATTCAGCACCGGACACAAGGTATCTGGTATGGACCCCAAACTTTACAGTTCAGGTTTACTCATCTCAAGTCCCCTGTAATACAAGGGAAACTGGATTTGATTCTTGCTATCTTAAGTTTGGACAACATCAATCAGATGACAGGTTATCTTTATAGAAGTAACTGCCCATTTAGTGCAGTAAGGGGCCCTGTTTTAGGGACCCAGTCACAACAGTGCCTGCTGCGACCCTTATAGCGTCACCACTGATTGACTTCATGACACACATCAGAGGATGAAAAGTTCTACTAAGGCTACATTCACATGACCGTTCTGTTTTTGCGGTCTGCAGTCGGTCGGCAGACACTGACACACTGCGGTGCGGGCAGCTGCGGGGCTGGAGCGGGACACAGACCGCACGGGCAGTGATGAGAAGCAGCGCTCGTCATCCCCACGGCTGCACGCACTGCAGTGTGAGAAGCTGCTGATACTGCAGAGGGGAGGGCAGACACTGACACGCTGCAGTGCGAGCAGCCGCGGGGCTGGGGCTAGAGTGGGACACAGACTGCACGGGCACACGACAGAGGTCACTCGGAAGTGCTTCCATACGGCTTCCGGGAATTTTGCGGGCCCATTGACTTGTATTGAGTCACGGTCCGTTATTACGGAACAGAATAGGACATGTTCCATAATAACGGAGCGGACATATGGCATCTGATGTGTTTTTTTGTAGGATCGGATGCACACGGCGGTGTTTCCGTGTGTCATCCGATCCTACACAAAAGACGTTGAAATGATGGTCCTGTCCGTGGGTCCGCAAAAAAACAGGAACTGACCAGGACAAACAGAACGGTCGTGTGAATGAGCTCTTATGGGGAAGTTTTGCAACTAGTTTCAAACAGAAGCCCATTGGTGTAAGGTGGATATAATTTACATCCATTTCTGACACCAATTAGTGAAATTATAGAACATATACAGTGCCTACAAGTAGTATTCAACCCCCTGCAGATTTAGCAGGTTTACACATTCGGAATTAACTTGGCATTGTGACATTTGGACTGTAGATCAGCCTGGAAGTGTGAAATGCACTGCAGCAAAAAAGAATGTTATTTCTTTTTTTTTTTTTTTTAATTGTGAAAAGTTTATTCAGAGGGTCATTTATTATTCAACCCCTCAAACCACCAGAATTCTGTTTGGTTCCCCTAAAGTATTAAGAAGTATTTCAGGCACAAAGAACAATGAGCTTCACATGTTTGGATTAATTATCTCTTTTTCCAGCCTTTTCTGACTAATTAAGACCCTCCCCAAACTTGTGAACAGCACTCATACATGGTCAACATGGGAAAGACAAAGGAGCATTCCAAGGTCATCAGAGACAAGATCGTGGAGGGTCACAAGGCTGGCAAGGGGTACAAAACCCTTTCCAAGGAGTTGGGCCTACCTGTCTCCACTGTTGGGAGCATCATCCGTAAGTGGAAGGCTTATGGAACTACTGTTAGCCTTCCACGGCCTGGACAGCCTTTGAAAGTTTCCACCCGTGCCGAGGCCAGGCTTGTCCGAAGAGTCAAGGCTAACCCAAGGACAACAAGGAAGGAGCTCCGGGAAGATCTCATGGCAGTGGGGACATTGGTTTCAGTCAATACCATAAGTAACGTACTCCACCGCAATGGTCTCCGTTCCAGACGAGCCCGTAAGGTACCTTTACTTTCAAAGCGTCATGTCAAGGCTCGTCTACAGTTTGCTCATGATCACTTGGAGGACTCTGAGACAGACTGGTTCAAGGTTCTCTGGTCTGATGAGACCAACATCGAGATCTTTGGTACCAACCACACACGTGACGTTTGGAGACTGGATGGCACTGCATACGACCCCAAGAATACCATCCCTACAGTCAAGCATGGTGGTGGCAGCATCATGCTGTGGGGCTGTTTCTCAGCCAAGGGGCCTGGCCATCTGGTCCGCATCCATGGGAAGATGGATAGCACGGCCTACCTGGAGATTTTGGCCAAGAACCTCCGCTTCTCCATCAAGGATCTTAAGATGGGTCATCATTTCATCTTCCAACAAGACAACGACCCAAAGCACACAGCCAAGAAAACCAAGGCCTGGTTCAAGAGGGAAAAATTCAAGGTGTTGCAGTGGCCTAGTCAGTCTCCTGACCTTAACCCAATTGAAAACTTGTGGAAGGAGCTCAAGATTAAAGTCCATATGAGACACCCAAAGAACCTAGATAACTTGGAGAAGATCTGCATGGAGGAGTGGGCCAAGATAACTCCAGAGACCTGTGCCGGCCTGATCAGGTCTTATAAAAGACGATTATTAGCTGTAATTGCAAACAAGGGTTATTCCACAAAATATTAAACCTAGGGGTTGAATAATAATTGACCCACACTTTTATGTTGAAAATTTATTAAAATTTAACTGAGCAACATAACTTGTTGGTTTGTAAGATTTATGCATCTGTTAATAAATCCTGCTCTTGTTTGAAGTTTGCAGGCTCTAACTTATTTGCATCTTATCAAACCTGCTAAATCTGCAGGGGGTTGAAGACTACTTGTAGGCACTGTATACTAAGTCCCATCTACTTTTTAATAATGTGTTGAGAGGAGCATTCAATTAGAAACATTTTTGTACATTTTGTCATTGTTGACAAAATGTATAACTTTCACAAATTTCCACTATTGATTCTGAAATGTTTGATTATTTACATATATTTATTTGCTATCAGTTAATAGGGACATTCTGGTGTCCATTCAGAGGCAGTAATCCTGTATATCTGGTCCTGGTCTCTGCTGAGAAGTGATACATTGTATCCAGTGCAGACAACGCTCTGTGAGCGAACATTCCGGACTCCAGAGAGAGATGTGCAGCTGCTGATGTGTTCAGCTCACAGAGCATTGTCTGCACTGGATACAATGTATTCACTTCTCAGCAGAGACCAGGACTAGGTGTGATATGTACAGGATTGCTGTAGCGTCTTATTATGTTTGTGCATATCCCCTCTGATTTGTAGAAATGCTGCAAAATACTGACTCTGAATGGAAACAAAAGTGTTCTCATTCACTGACAGCAAGCAGACATCTTGATTTTCTGATACTAATATTAGACTCACGGGAACATTGTTTCCTCTTGCGTTTTCTACACTTGTCACATCTATATAAATCACTGTCGGTATTTGGGCTCTTAGTATTGCACATGTTCACTGGGAACGGCTCCATTCACAGACTCCAGAGGAAACAATATGAAAAATGATGAACTCTAAACATAAACTAGAGAAATACTTCAGCCGAGGATAAATATTCCTGTATCTGGTTTTTTTCAATGGTAAAGAGAGATCGGGAGTGTTATTCCTGAATATAATATTTTATTATTGATGTATTACAGAGACACAAGGGTCCAATGCCAAATACCTGCTGTGCACTTAACAATAGAGATGGATGGATGGATGAATACTGTAGATAGATAGAGGGATAGATAGATAGAGGGATAGATAGATAGATAGATAGATAGATAGATAGAGGGATAGATAGATAGAGGGATAGATAGATAGAGGGATAGATAGATAGATAGATAAATAGATAGATAGATAGATAGATAGATAGATAGATAGATAGATAGATAAATAGATAGATAGATAGATAGAGGGATAGATAGATAGAGGGATAGATAGATAGAGGGATAGATAGATAGATAGATAGATAGATAGATAGATAGATAGAGGGATAGATAGATAGATAGATAGATAGATAGATAGATAGAGGGATAGATAGATAGAGGGATAGATAGATAGAGGGATAGATAGATAGAGGGATAGATAGATAGATAGATAGATAGAGGGATAGATAGATAGATAGATAGATAGAGGGATAGATAGATAGAGGGATAGATAGATAGAGGGATAGATAGATAGATAGATAGATAGATAGATAGATAGATAGATAGATAGATAGATAGATAGAGGGATAGATAGATAGATAGATAGATAGATAGAGGGATAGATAGATAGAGGGATAGATAGATAGAGGGATAGATAGATAGATAGATAGATAGAGGGATAGATAGAGGGATAGATAGATACTGTAGATAGATAGATAGATAAATAGAGGGATAGATAGATAGAGGTATAGATGGATTGATAGAGATAGATAGATAGATAGATAGATAGAGTGACAATCAAAAGGGTACCAATGTTTTGAACGTTTGCCTTTCAGTCTCCATATCTCACCATCCACTACAGTTTTGAGCAGGACACTATCTTCATTTTATAGACAATCATCTTGGCTATCTCATACATAAATGTGACTTGCAGCTATTTAGCATATGATTAGTTCTGCAGATTCTTCTCATGTCACTGCACTGTTACTGTTTTGATCCTGGTGTTTATTTTTTTTTTCTTCCCATATATACAAATTACCACCAGTTCTCACATTCCTTAAGAGAAGAGGCGAGAAGGAGTGCAAAAAGAGGGATACACCTATATCACATACAAAAATAGGTCTTTATTAATTTTAAGACACAAAACACACATTTAAAATCCTTTAAAACAGGCCAATAGCCACAATAAACATAATTTGTCTCTATAGGAGGCAAATTAACACCTCCTTCCCAAAAGACAACAATAGATATATAAATCTATATAGGAGTAGTTTCCCATGGCATATGTTGTATACACAAATCAAATTAATCTGTTATACAATAAGGATCATACAGTCATATGAAAAAGTTTGGGCACCCCTATTAATGTTAACCTTTTTTCTTTATAACAATTTGGGTTTTTGCTATTTCAGTTTCATATATCTAATAACTGATGGACTGAGTAATATTTCTGGATTGAAATGAGGTTTTTGTACTAACAGAAAATGTGCAATCCGCATTCAAACAAAATTTGACCGATGCAAAAGTATCGGCACCCTTATCAATTTCTTGATTTGAACACTCCTAACTACTTTTTACTGACTTACTAAAGCACTAAATTGGTTTTGTAACCTCATTGAGCTTTGAACTTCATAGGCAGGTGTATCCAATCATGAGAAAAGGTATTTAAGGTGGCCACTTGCAAGTTGTTCTCCTATTTGAATCTACTATGAAGAGTGGCATCATGGGCTCCTCAAAAAAACTCTCAAATAATCTGAAAACAAAGATTATTCAACATAGTTGTTCAGGGGAAGGTACAAAAAGTTGTCTCAGAGATTTAACCTGTCAGTTTCCACTGTGAGGAACATAGTAAGGAAATGGAAGAACACAGGTACAGTTCTTGTTAAGCCCAGAAGTAGCAGACCAAAAAAAATATCAGAAAGGCAGAGAAGAATGGTGAGAACAGTCAAGGACAATCCACAGACCACCTCCAAAGACCTGCATCTTCATCTTGCTGCAGATGGTGTCAATGTGCATCAGTCAACAATAGAGACGTTGCACAAGGAGAAGCTGTATGGGAGAGTGATGCAAAAGAAGCCATTTCTGCAAGCACGCCACAAACAGAGTCGCCTGAGGTATGCAAAAGCACATTTGGACAAGCCAGTTACATTTTGGAAGAAGGTCCTGTGGACTGATGAAACAAAGATTGAGTTGTTTGGTCATACAAAAAGGCGTTATGCATGGAGGCAAAAAAACACGGCATTCCAAGAAAAGCACTTGCTACCCACAGTAAAATTTGGTAGAGGTTCCATCATGCTTTGGGGCTGTGTGGCCAATGCCGGCACCGGGAATCTTGTTAAAGTTGAGGGTCGCATGGATTCAACTCAGTATCAGCAGATTCTTGACAATAATGTGGAAGAATCAGTGACGAAGTTGAAGTTACGCAGGGGATGGATATTTCAGCAAGACAATGATCCAAAACACCGCTCCAAATCTACTCAGGCATTCATGCAGAGGAACAATTACAATGTTCTGGAATGGCCATCCCAGTCCCCAGACCTGAATATCATTGAAAATCTGTGGGATGATGTGAAGCGGCTGTCCATGCTCGGCGACCATCAAACTTAACTGAACTGGAATTGTTTTGTAAACAGGAATGGTCAAATATTCCTTCATCCAGGATCCAGGAACTCATTAAAAGCTACAGGAAGCGACTAGAGGCTGTGATTGCTGCAAAAGGAGGATCTACAAAATATTAATGTCACTTTTATGTTGAGGTGCCCATACTTTTGCACCGGTCAAATTTTGTTTAAATGCGGATTGCACATTTTCTGTTAGTACAATAAACCTCATCTCAATCCAGAAATATTACTCAGTCCATCAGTTATTAGATATATGACACTGAAATAGCTGCTGCAAAAACCCAAATTGTTATAAAGAAAAAAGGTTAACATTAATAGGGGTGCCCAAACTTTTTCATATGACTGTATTATATGATATAGCACAATATAGACAATATGCTTATGCATACAATTATGTATATATACAATCAGTATAAAATTCAGTACAAATATATATATATATATATATATATATATATATATGCCAAGTTAAATGCCTATAGATAGATGACCCAGTAGATGTTAAATCCTAGTCAGTATCAAAAACAAGGGAATTGTGACCACCCACAGTAATAGATTACCAGCCAGGCTGGATTTACCAGATAGAAAAAGCCATGTGATAGGGAAGGCAGGAGATAAGTGTCCCCATGCATATTGTTGTCAGCAAGGACAACTTCGTCAGGAGTGGGTCAGTTCTCACATTCCCTAATAGCTCAGTGTGTTATTAGGTTGATTCCCAAGTGAAAGGAAGAGCCCGGACTGCTGCCCCAAAGGGGCTCAAGGGAGGGCTACTTGACTAGGAGGGATGCCAGGCCATAGGGTTAATAAGGGGTTAATGGAGAAAGTCAGTTTGAGCGCGAAATCTGGGGGTGGTGCTAAGGGTCAGTTAGGATCAGGGGTCAGTGTGATTGGTCAGGGGGTGGTGCTATAGGGGGTCGTATATAGGGCAGGTCAGAGGGGGGTGGGCCATTCCTACCTGGACGGTGACTGGAATCGTTGTGTCTGGATCCTGAAGATGGAAGACTTCATGGCACAGATGAAGAGGATGGCGGAGCAGCGTGGACAGCAGTGGATGGACGAGCAGCTGCAGCGGTGGACCGGTGACGGCGCTGAAGATGGGACCCCCCTGCCTCCGAAGCGGCAGCGAAGGACGCGGCCTCCGGAGCGCCTCAGCCCTGAGATGACGCCGAGGAGCCGGCAGCGGAGACGGAGCCCAAGTGGACGTGCGGCGGTGGATCCGGGAGCCGGGACGTCGCGTGGCCCCGGCCGGAAGTCGGGCCGCGGGCACCAAGGCAGCGGGGCGGTGAGCGACATGGCCGGCCTCCCCTCCTCTTCCGGTTCGCGGCGCACTGTGGTGACGCGCGCGTCGCGGCCGCGTGACCCGGCGCGGTCACCTGACCCGGCGGGGTCACCTGACCCGGCGTGGTCACATGACCGGCCGCGCTCACCTGGCCCGGCGTGCCCTTGTGACCCGGCGGGCTCACCTGACCCGGCGCGCTCACCTGACCCGCCGCGCTCACCTGACCCGCCGCGGTCGCGTGGGTCGGCGCGGTCACGTGGGTCGGCGCGGTCACGTGGGTCGGCGCAGTCATGCGGGTCGGCGCGGTCACGTGGGCCGGCGCGGTCACGTGGGCCGGCGAGGTCACCCGACCCGGTGCGGTCACGTGACCACTCGTACTCACCTGGCCCGGCGCGCTCTCGTGATCCGGCAGGCTTGCCTGACCCGGCGAGGTCACCTGACCCGCCGCGGTCACGTGGGCCGGCAGGGTCGCGTGGGCTAGCAGGGTCGAGTGTGTCAGGGGGGTCGCGTGTGCCAGCGGGGTCGCGGGGGCCAGCTGGGTCGTGTGGTCCAGCGGGGTCGTGGGGGCCAGCTGGGTCCAGTGGGCCAGAGGGGTCACAGGCCATGGATGAGGCCGCAGTGGCACCGGCAGGACGGGCGGAAACACGAGCGGGGCCTATGCAGGAGCATAGGGTCCCATTGCCGGCGGGGGATTATGCAAGGAGACGGCCCGGATCAGCGGGGCCCGGCCTTTCGACGCAGAGGATGGACAGCGACAGGACGGCGTCGGGGTCCGCTGGAGCGCGCGGGGATGCCGGCCGGCATGCCCCAGGCAGAGTTTACACGGAGGCGCCAGCATCTGGATCGTCGCGGACGGCGCTGAGGACAAGTGGTTCTGCGGGCGGACGGGGTCTAAGGTCGAGTCTGCCGGACGGCGGGCTCCCTGGACCTGGGTCCAGTGAGGAGGATGATGCCATCTTGGAGGAGGACGTCGTGGAGGACGGCATCAGGGACCATATCGTTGATGACGGGGATTCGGCTGGAGTGCGACGCGGAGGACATGTGACGGCTGTTTCGGGATCTTCTCGGAGTCAGCCTGGTAAGACCACAGTTTTTCCTATTTCTCGTACACCTGGTTTGGCCATGGATGGTGAGTCTGGTGGTATGGATGGCGTGCAGGGTTTGAATGTGGTAGGTGGTACGGGTGGTTTGCTTGGTGGCCCGAGTGGTGGGCAGGTCATGAATGCAGTGCCGGGTGACGGCAGTGTGACATCCGAGTTGTTGAGGTTGGTCAGGGGTTTGTTTGCCCCGGTGGGGGGCCCTAGCATGGTGTGGCAGGGAGCGACGGGGCAGGAGGTTGTGGCTCCTGCGGCTGGAGGGGTTGCCAGTGGCAGTGTGGTTACTGAGCCGGTGGTGGCGGCTCCCGCTGCCGCGGCTGCGGCTCCCGCTGCCACGGCTGCGGCTCCCGCTGCCGCAGCTGCGGCTCCCGCTGCCGCAGCTGCGGCTGCAGTGGACATCGTTCGCTTAGATGACAAAGCGAGAGGGGAAGTGTATGTCTGCTTTGATGGGCCGTTGGGGGCGCATCTGAAGCAGGAGACCAGGGAAAAAATATGGAAGGATGAATATGTTGAAATATTCTCATTGCTTCCGTTGGAAAAGTTTAACCTGGATCGGGTTAAACCGGACGAGAGCAAAAAGGACGAGGAAGAACGGCGGCGTTATCGCCTTATTCCTCGCACTTTTCAGAATTGGTTGCAGGCCTTTGTGATACTGGCCAGTGTGGTGGGGGAAAAGGCTCCGGATAACTGTTCGGCGCTTTTTTGTTATCTGGATTCCATTTGTGAGGCGTACAGGACCTATGGGGGGACTGCTTGGCTACGGTATGACGAGCAGTTTCGCCAGAGGAAAGCGGTCAGACCCAGTTTACGGTGGGACCACAAAGAAATCAGTCTATGGATGCGACTGATGGCCGCGTCTAAGTCGGCATCGCAGTCCTTTCCAGGGGGTACCGGCGGGGGATCATTTGGCACCTCGCCGGGGCCCAAAAAGGGCGTTTGCTGGCAGTTCAATGAAAAGGAATGCCGATTTGGTTCCTCCTGCCGATTCAAGCACGAGTGTTCGGGCTGTGGTGGCGCCCACAGTTATCTCAAGTGCTACCGGAAGGGAAAAGGGAAGGCCGCAGAGCCTTCGTCAAAAAGGGAGGACCCCGGTGAGGGTAGATCGGATGGCGCCGTTTCTAAGTAGATACCCGGATCGGGTGTCGGCGGAATTGTTGAGTGAAGGTTTTAGTTTTGGTTTCAAGATACCGTCAGTTGTTAAGACGGGAGAGATTCGTTTAAAAAATTTACAGTCGACCCGCCTACATGGTGAGATTGTTGCAGATAAGTTACAGAAGGAGGTGGAACTAGGACGGATGGCGGGGCCTTTTGATGCCCCTCAATTGCCCGACTTGGTGGTGTCCCTGTTGGGGTTGGTCCCAAAAAAGGAACCTAACAAGTTTCGGTTGATTCACCATTTGTCATATCCTACTGGCAGGTCGGTGAACGACGGTATTGATCCGGAACTGGTTTCGGTATCGTATGTGCGTTTTGATAAGGCGGTGGAATGGCTGAGGAAGCTGGGTCATGGCTCGCTTTTGGCAAAAACGGATGTGGAGGCCGCCTTCCGTCTGTTACCGGTGCACCCGGACAGTTTTCACCTGTTGGGGTGTTGGTGGGAGGACAAGTTTTATGTGGATTGTTGTTTGCCTATGGGTTGCTCAATTTCATGTTCCTATTTTGAGAAGTTTAGCTGTTTTTTGGAGTGGGTAATTAAGGAGGAGGCGGGCCTAGATTCAGTTTTGCATTACTTGGACGACTTTTTGTGCATGGGACCTGCTGGATCCTCGCAGTGTTCCCTTTTGCTTCGGACAGTGGAGCAGGTTGCTCGCCGCTTTGGCGTTCCGTTGGCGCCTGAAAAAACGGAGGGTCCGGTTACTGTTCTGAAATTCCTGGGTATCGAGTTAGATACAGTTGCCATGGAGTGCCGCTTGCCGGAGGACAAGCTGGTGGATTTGAGGCGTTGCGTTCAAGGGGCCATTGAGGCTAAGAAGATTCGTTTGCGGGATTTGCAGTCCCTGTTGGGAAAGTTGAATTTTGCGTGTAGGATTTTGCCGATGGGAAGAGTTTTTTTCCCGTCGCTTGGCTCAAGCCACTACCGGTGTGTTGCACCCTTTGCATTTTGTGCGTTTGAAGGTGGAGCACAAGGCGGACCTGAGAGTGTGGTCCCGTTTTTTGCAGCTGTATAATGGACGGTCATTGTGGCTTCGTGAGGTGGTGTCCAATGAGGAGTTGGTCCTTTATACGGATGCGGCAGGGTCCAGCGGTTTTGGGGCATATTTTGGGGGGAGATGGTGTGCCGGCAGGTGGCCTGATTCGTGGCGGGTTTCCGGTATGACTAGGAATTTGGCCTTGTTGGAACTTTTTCCTATTGTCGTGGCCATAGAGGTCTGGGGACAGGATTTGAAAGACAGAAAGGTGCGTTTCATGTGTGACAACCTGGGGGTTGTTCAGTGCGTTAACAAGTTGACAGCTGATTCCCCCCCGGTGGTGGATCTCTTGCGTCATTTGGTGTTGAAATGTTTGGAGTTGAACTTGTGGGTCTGCGCTGTACATGTGCCGGGGGTGCTGAATTCCGTGGCTGATGCTTTATCTCGCTTCCAGTGGGACCGTTTTCGAATGCTGGCGCCGGACGCGGAGCAGCAGGAGACCGCGTGGCCCGTCTGGTTGTGGGACCTGGTTTGCAGCCGGCCTGGGAATTGATCAAGCATTCGGTGGCACCCAGCACGTGGCGCAGCTATAATGCAGCGTGGGACCGTTGGCTCGAATTGGTGGAGGAGGTGGGAGGTGATGTACCCGAAGGTGACAGAGTTTATTTGGTTTTGTTCATGATGGGGAGGGCAAAGGAAGAGGGCCTTTCGTGGTCGGCGGTTGCGGGCAGGTTGGCTGGCATTGCTTTCTTTTTCAGGTTATTGGGCTGGAAGGATGTCACTAAGGATTTCTGGGTTCGCCAGGCGTTGAAGGGTTACCGTAGGACGGGGGCGCGCCGAGACCTTCGGCGCCCGGTGTCTTTTGAACTGCTGGGCAAGCTGTTGTCGGTTTTGCCCCGTGTGTGTTTTTCAGAGTATGAATGCCTTTTGTTTGGGACCGCTTTTGTTTTGGCCTTCTTTGGGGCGTTCAGAATTAGTGAATTGGTGAGCAGGAACACTAGGAGTCACGGAGGTTTGTTGTTGGAGGACGTGGCATGTGGTATGGATGCGGTGCGGTGTTGCTTGAGACGGTCAAAGACGGACCAGCTGGGTAGAGGTCGTGTGGTGGAACTGTGGGGTGTACCTGGTTTAGTGGAGTGCCCCGTTAAACGGCTGTCGGCGTTTTTAGAGGTGAGGGGAACCCGCCCGGGGTCCCTCTTGTCCCACCAGGACGGGTCAGCCTTGTCCAGTTACCAATTCGTCTGTATCTTTCGGAGGTGCCTGCAGTGTTGCGGTCTCAACGAGGCTGAGTTCGCGTCGCATTCCTTTAGGATTGGGGCTGCGACTCAGGCGGCTCGTTGGGGCCTGGGCGCGCAGGCTCTCCGCAAGATTGGACGCTGGGACTCGGCCAGGTTTAGATCTTACGTCCGGCCAACCTTGTTGTGAGATATTGGAGGAGGGGGGGGGGTCGGGGGCGGTATTTGTTTGGTACTCATTGCCCCCTTTTTTCTTCCACGTGTGTCCCCCCCCAACCACCCCCCATGTTGTCACCTTTTGTTTTGTAGGATTACCATTATTGGTGTGGGTGCTCGGCCACTCGTACATGTATTGGGGGGCGTTTTGTGCGGGAATACGTCCGGATGGCCGTCAGTTGGGGGTCCCCAGGGAAAAGGCGACAGTGCGGTGGATCGGCGTCAGGGGTATGCTGTGGAGCGAGGTGTTGCCTACCTGGCGTCACCATTCACAGTTGGATAGAACACCGGACGTGGTAGTACTACACGCGGGTGGGAATGACCTGGGTCTCCGGGCTTCCAGGGACCTGATACAAGATATAAAGTGTGATTGCCTGCGGCTCCTGTCCTCCCACCCGGGTCTAGTAATCGTCTGGTCTGATATTGTTGCGCGGCGGGCATGGCGGCACGCCAGGTCGGTGGAGGCGGTTAACAGAGCACGAAGCAAAGTGAATCGTGAGATTGGGCGTTTTATTTCCCGGGTCGGGGGTGTCTCTGTTCGGCACCCGGAGTTGGAAGCGGCATCCGCCGACTTGTTGCGGCGGGACGGGGTCCATTTAAATTCGGTGGGGAATGATATTTGGGCCTTAGGGCTCATGGAGGGGGTCGAGAAGGCTTTGTTGCTGTGGGAGGACTCGCGCGCACAAGGGGTCATGCGCACTCGCGGTGGCGGAAAGGAGGGGGGTGTCTGAAGGTGGGGGTTTGCACAGAGGAGAGGATGGAACCCAGTGCCGGAGCGGGTTACCTCTAGCGGTGCAATTGTTTGGTAAAACGGGTCCTTGCTGGGTTGAGTCTCAGCAGGACATGGTGTGGGCAACATCCGGCTTGGGCTCTCGAGTCGGTGTGTTGCGGCTGAGGGTCAGGAGGTGGGCTGATGTTGCAAGAACATTTTGGTTAACCTTCAGGTACCCCCCCCTCCTTTTTCGGGGGTTCTTCAATGAAGAATTGTATTGTTACATGGTTTATGTTTTGTTAATAATAAATGGGGCTGCTGTGGCCTTTATATCCAATGTCACGCAGTGTTTGTGTTTATTTTAGATAAGAACCCTGGGGGGGTAGGGGGATGTTGGGTGGAGGTCAAGGCCTTTAGTCAGACATTCCGGAGTCAAGGAAGAGCCCGGACTGCTGCCCCAAAGGGGCTCAAGGGAGGGCTACATGACTAGGAGGGATGCCAGGCCATAGGGTTAATAAGGGGTTAATGGAGAAAGTCAGTTTGAGCGCGAAATCTGGGGGTGGTGCTAAGGGTCAGTTAGGATCAGGGGTCAGTGTGATTGGTCAGGGGGTGGTGCTATAGGGGGTCGTATATAGGGCAGGTCAGAGGGGGGTGGGCCATTCCTACCTGGACGGTGACTGGAATCGTTCCCGCCCGCCCGCCCTGATTTTGGATTCGACATCGACGAGGAAGAGGAGGAAGATCGTATTTGTCGCAGCGGCGGAAAGGAGGGGGGTGTCTGAAGGTGGGGGTTTGCACAGAGGAGAGGACGGAACCCAGTGCCGGAGCGGGTTACCTCTAGCGGTGCAATTGTTTGGTAAAACGGGTCCTTGCTGGGTTGAGTCTCAGCAGGACATGGTTTGGGCAACATCCGGCTTGGGCTCTCGAGTCGGTGTGTTGCGGCTGAGGGTCAGGAGGTGGGCTGATGTTGCAAGAACATTTTGGTTAACCTTCAGGTACCCCCCCCCTCCTTTTTCGGGGGTTCTTCAATGAAGAATTGTATTGTTACATGGTTTATGTTTTGTTAATAATAAATGGGGCTGCTGTGGCCTTTATATCCAATGTCACGCAGTGTTTGTGTTTATTTTAGATAAGAACCCTGGGGGGGTAGGGGGATGTTGGGTGGAGGTCAAGGCCTTTAGTCAGACATTCCGGAGTCATGGTCACTAGTTCTAATGGAGCAGTCGCATGAAGATTTCCCAAGAAAAGAAAAAACGCATCATCCAGCTCATCAATAGTGATCTCTCAGCCAAGAAAATTGCCAAACTACATCATGTGAGGCCATGACAGCAGTAAGAATGCAGAATGAAGTCCATCCGTCCATTCAAAAGCCAAGAGGTGACGTCCAGGCAAAATATCAGAGTTAACGAATCACAACATCTATCAGTTCTGGTGACACCCGGCAGTGGAGGCGGCTCGTCTGCTCCATATTAGTGAAATCACAGACGTCCATGCAAGCACCGAGCAACGCGCGTTACACAAGTCTGGAATGGTGGCCCGAAAAAAAGGTGAAGAAGCCGCGACTCTAATATCATCATAAATGTGGCTCGGTTTACAAAAAAGAGCGAAAAGTGGAGAACAGAAATTCGAAATGGGGGATTTGGAGCGATGAGATGAAAGTCAATAGACGACTCTGATGGGGGAAAATGGGTCTGCAATAAACAAGAAAAAAAAGCGAACGGATTGAGAAATTGAAGGAACTGTCAAGTTTGGTGGAGGAAGCCTGATAATATGAGGTGTTTACAGCCAAAGGCGTTGGATACTTGACCAGGATGGATGGTGGTCTTAAAGAAGTTGTCCAGTTACTAAAACTGATTTTTTTTTTTCTGATAAATCTTGCTAATATGTGCCCCTCAACACATCTATTATGTTTTTTCAGCAAAATTAGCTTTTATTGTGCACTAGCAGCACATGCTCATTGCTGGCTCCAGCTCTGATGGGGTTAATCTCTCCTCTGACTTCCTGTGTTCAATTCCTACAAGTCCCAGAATTCTTTGTGGCTCTAGGGCGTTGTCTAGCTTATCTAACACACCCATTGTGTCTAATACACCCACTCTGCTCTCCGACCAAACCCTCCTCCCTGCCTCTTCCCAGTGGATGTGCACTGAGAGCAATCACACAGAGACAGCAGCAGCTCTACACAGCCAGGGGAAGAAAGTGTGTGTGCGTATATACAGTGTATGTGTATGTGTGCGCGTATATACAGTGTGTGTGTATGTGTGCGCGTATATACAGTGTGTGTGTATGTGTGCGCGTATATACAGTGTGTGTGTATATACAGTGTGTGCGTATATACAGTGTGTGTGTATATACAGTGCGTGTGTGTATATACAGTGTGTGTGTGTATATACAGTGTGTGTGTGTGTGTGTGTATATTCAGTGTGTGTGCGTATATACAGTGTGTGTGTGTGAGTGTGTATGTGTATGTCATACTCACCTGTCTGCAGGGTCCTGGTGCCATGCCTGCTTCCAGCCCCTGTCTCGGTACCGCCGCTCTGGCTGTGTGCAGTCTCCCCGGGGCATGTACGAAGCTTGCAGGACCTGGCGGTGGATCACCTGATGCAGTCACCTGACGCATCAGCTGATCGATTCTCGTGGTGTCGCCGGCTTTTTCGCGCCCGGCCGGCTATCAGCTGATCCTGCCATCAGGGGACTTCATCAGCTGATTACCGGCAGCTCCTGCAGTGATGGGCCAGGATCAGACTCCGCTGCAGGAGCTGCCGGTAATCAGCACATAAGTGAGTATTTATTTATTTATTTTTTTTCTACTGATGCATCTGCTGATTGTATAATCGGCTTTTATACAATCAGCTGATGTATGATGTGATTCACATCCTTTAACCTGACGCATCATCTGATCGCTTTGCCTTCCAGCAAACCGATCAGATGATATTGGATCCGGATTGGACGGCGCGGGACCCTAACCCAGGATTACTGCGGAGGGGGGTTTATTTCAATAAGGGTATGTGCGCACGTTGCTTTTTACCTGCTTTTTACCTGCTTTTTTGCTGCTTTTTCTTCTGCGCTGTTTAATGCCAAAATGGATGTGTTCTTCTATTCAAGCAAAGTCTATGGGAATTTGGGTTTCTTGTTCACACTATGTTGTTCAAAATGCTGCCTTTTTGAGGCAGAACTTTGGTCAAAAACTCAGCATTTCAAAGAAGCAACATGTCAATTGTTTTTGCCATTTGGGTTTTGCACTGCAAAGCTGAGTTTTTGACCAAAGTTCTGCCACAAAAAGGCAGCATTTTGAACAACATAGTGTGAACAAGAAACCCAAATTCCCATAGACTTTGCTTGAATAGAAGAACACATCCATTTTGGCATTAAACAGCGCAGAAGAAAAAGCAGCAAAAAAGCAGGTAAAAAGCAGGTAAAAAGCAACGTGCGCACATACCCTAAAGATGGAGTCACTAATTGTGTTGTGTTTTATTTCTAATAAAAATATTTTTCTGTGTGTTGTGTTTTTTTTTTTATCATTACTAGAAATTCATGGTGGCCATGTCTAATATTGGCGTGACACCATGAATTTCGGGCTTAGGGCTAGCTGATAATATACAGCTAGCCCTAACTCCATTATTACCCAGCTAGCCACCCGGCATCAGGGCAGGTGGAAGAGTTGGATACAGCGCCAGAAGATGGCGCTTCTATGAAAGCGCCATTTTCTGGGGTGGCTGCAGACTGCAATTCGCAGTGGGGGTGCCCAGAAAGCTTGGGCACCCTTCACTGTGGATTCCAATCCCCAGCTGCCTAGTTGTACCCGGCTGGACACCAAAATAAGGTGAAGCTCACGTCATTTTTTTTAAATTATTTCATGAAATTCATGACATAATTAAAAAAAAAAAGGGCTTCTCTATATTTTTGGTTCCCAGCCGGGTACAAATAGGCAGCTGGGGGTTGGGGGCAGCCCGTACCTGCCTGCTGTACCCGGCTAGCATACAAAAATATGGCGAAGCCCATGTCATTTTTTTTTCTTTTTGGGTAAAAAACTGCATACAGTCCTGGATGGAGGATGCTGAGCCTTGTAGTTCTGCAGCTTCTGTCTGCTCTCCTGCATACACTAGTGAATGGAGGATGCTGAGCCTTGTAGTCCTGCAGCTGCTGTCTGCTCTCCTGCATACACTAGTGAATGGAGGATGCTGAGCCTTGTAGTTCTGCAGCTTCTGTCTGCTCTCCTGCATACACTAGTGAATGGAGGATGCTGAGCCAAGTAGTTCTGCAGCTGCTGTCTGCTCTCCTGCATACACTAGTGAATGGAGGATGCTGAGCCTTGTAGTTCTGCAGCTGCTGTCTGCTCTCCTGCATACACTAGTGAATGGAGGATGCTGAGCCTTGTAGTTCTGCAGCTGCTGTCTGCTCTCCTGCATACAATGAACATTTTGAATAAGGAAATGACATCAGACCTTTTTTTTTTTCATCAACAATCTTTAATGGCATTGTGCACTGATTAAAAACGCAGTGAGCATAAACGCAGCAAAAAACGCACCAAATCGCGGCAAAAACGTGACATGCAGCACCGCAGATGACAGAGCAGAGCAAGTTGGTGACATGCTCTGCTCTGACACATAGTGTGCTGCATGTCACTGTATCCACTCTGGGACTTGTTGTGCAGGTGACCGGATGATAGATGTCACTAACTTGCTCCACTCTGTGACTTCTGCTGCATTGTTCCAACTGTATACACTCTCACCTGCACAACAAGTCTCAGAGTGGGGCAGTTATTGACATGTATCATCCGGTCACCTGCACAACAAGTCCCAGAGTGGAGAAAGATAGTGACATGCAGCACACTATGTGTCAGAGCAGAGCATGTAACTGTCTCCACTCTGGGACTTGTGTATACAGTTGGTACTATGCAGCAGAAATCACAGAGTGGGGCAGTTAGTGACATGTATCATCCGGTCACCTGCACAACAAGTCCCAGAGTGGAGACAGTTAGTGACATATAGCACACTATGTGTTAGAGCAGAGCATGTCACTGTCTCCACTCTGGGACTTGTTGTGCAGGTGACCGGATGCTACATGTCACCAACTGTCTCCACTCTGTGACTTGTGGTGCAGGTGACAGAGTGCAGACAGTTGGTCCCATGCAGCAGGACAGATGGCAGAGCACAGCGGTGACATGCCTGTCAGTGTCTTGCTGCTGGGAGGAGCAAATGATCACACTGCCTGACACCGGCCGCTCTCCTGACATCGCAGCAGAGCGGGCGGGTTAGGTCCAGAAATATTTGGACAGTGACACAAGTTTTGTTATTTTAGCTGTTTACAAAAACATGTTCAGAAATACAATTCTATATATAATATGGGCTGAAAGTGCACACTCCCAGCTGCAATATGAGAGTTCTCACATCCAAATCGGAGAAAGGGTTTAGGAATCATAGCTCTGTAATGCATAGCCTCCTCTTTTTCAAGGGACCAAAAGTAATTGGACAAGGGACTCTAAGGGCTGCAATTAACTCTGAAGGCATCTCCCTTGTTAACCTGTAATCAATGAAGTAGTTAAAAGGTCTGGGGTTGATTACAGGTGTGGGGTTTGGCATTTGGAAGCTGTTGCTGTGACCAGACAACATGCGGTCTAAGGAACTCTCAATTGAGGTGAAGCATCCTGAGGCTGAAAAAAAAGAAAAAATCCATCAGAGAGATAGCAGACATGCTTGGAGTAGCAAAATCAACAGTCGGGTACATTCTGAGAAAAAAGGAATTGACTGGTGAGCTTGGGAACTCAAAAAGGCCTGGGCGTCCACGGATGACAACAGTGGTGGATGATCGCCGCATACTTTCTTTGGTGAAGAAGAACCCGTTCACAACATCAACTGAAGTCCAGAACACTCTCAGTGAAGTAGGTGTATCTGTCTCTAAGTCAACAGTAAAGAGAAGACTCCATGAAAGTAAATACAAAGGGTTCACATCTAGATGCAAACCATTCATCAATTCCAAAAATAGACAGGCCAGAGTTAAATTTGCTGAAAAACACCTCATAAAGCCAGCTCAGTTCTGGAAAAGTATTCTATGGACAGATGAGACAAAGATCAACCTGTACCAGAATGATGGGAAGAAAAAAGTTTGGAGAAGAAAGGGAACGGCACATGATCCAAGGCACACCACATCCTCTGTAAAACATGGTGGAGGCAACGTGATGGCATGGGCATGCATGGCTTTCAATGGCACTGGGTCACTTGTGTTTATTGATGACATAACAGCAGACAAGAGTAGCCGGATGAATTCTGAAGTGTACCGGGATATACTTTCAGCCCAGATTCAGCCAAATGCCGCAAAGTTGATCGGACGGCGCTTCATAGTACAGATGGACAATGACCCCAAGCATACAGCCAAAGCTACCCAGGAGTTCATGAGTGCAAAAAAGTGGAACATTCTGCAATGGCCAAGTCAATCACCAGATCTTAACCCAATTGAGCATGCATTTCACTTGCTCAAATCCAGACTTAAGACGGAAAGACGCACAAACAAGCAAGACCTGAAGGCTGCGGCTGTAAAGGCCTGGAAAAGCATTAAGAAGGAGGAAACCCAGCGTTTGGTGATGTCCATGGGTTCCAGACTTAAGGCAGTGATTGCCTCCAAAGGATTCGCAACAAAATATTAAAAATAAAATTTATTTTTTGGGTTTGGTTTATTTGTCCAATTACTTTTGACCTCATAAAATGTGGAGTGTTTGTAAAGAAATGTGTACAATTCCTACAATTTCTATCAGATATTTTTGTTCAAACCTTCAAATTAAACGTTACAATCTGCACTTGAATTCTGTTGTAGAGGTTTCATTTCAAATCCAATGTGGTGGCATGCAGAGCCCAACTCGCGAAAATTGTGTCACTGTCCAAAGATTTCTGGACCTAACTGTACTTACGTGCAGGGGGGATTCAGCTGAAGAACCTCCCCCCCCTGTACTGCACACTGGCGCCCCGTGCCTCACCATCTGCAGGACGCCGGCTCCACACTGACGTCCTCCGGATCCTCCCCTCGCTACTGGGCTGTGATGTGCGGTAGTCACCGCCCACAGCCCTGTCACTCAGTGTGAGTGGTGCCAGCCTCCTCTGACGTACCCGTCTTGTTTGAGAGCCCAGAAATGCCGGGACGTCAGAGGATGCTGGCGGCCACAGCTCCAGGGGGTCATGTGACCGGCACTGAGCGTGCAGGATAGCACCGCTCAGTGCCAGAACTGGAAACAGAAGCCTATGGAGAAAACGCCTAGAAAGGTAAGTAGAACGCCTACAGAAAATTAAAAAAATGGGTGAACCACCCCTTTAATGCTGAGCTATATGTGAGGATCCTACAAGGAGAGTTACTTCATACACTCGAGTACTATGGGTATGAAAAGGACGACATAGTGTTCCAGCAGGACAACGACCCGAAGCATACGGCGAGATTGGGGAAGAAATGGGACAGTTGTCGCGGGCGGAGGAGGGGACGTTGCGCTCACCCACTGCTCGGGTCCGGCCGCTGCTGCTGCTGCTCGGTGGTGGCACGAGCGGTGGGCCGGATCCCGGGGACTCGAGCGGCGTTCCTCACCCGTGAGTGAAAGGGGGGGTGGTTTGGTTTAGGGATATTGTCCGTGACGCCACCCACGGTTGTGGTGAGGTTATGACACCACCGCTGCTCTGGACGGGGATCCCGGGAGCGATGACAGGAAGCAGCTTGGATGTTGGTTCTCCCCTCCGTGGGTAGGGGGGTTGGTTGCCCCGGTGCCCGGTGAGGGGTAGGGATGGATGGAAGGCGAGTTACGGGGCCTGGTGAGGTGCAGGGTCGCGGGGGCAGCGCTGTGCCGCACGGCACGGTGGTACTCACTCAGCCAGTAATTCACACAGAGTCTCTGGTCAAACAAACGGCTGGATGGACGGGTCCCACAGGCTGCTGCGGTTGTTCTCCTCCCGGTAGGTTGATGGTGACTGCCTTTCCCTGCACCTGTGTTGTGTTACGGTTCCAATGGCTTCCCATCAGTAACCCGCTCCCCAGCTTGGATGGATGCTGAAGGAGCCCCTTTTGCCCGCAGGCTCTGGCCCTGGGAACTGTAGCCTTGGCGATGACTGTGTTTCCCCTTACGGTGTGAGCTGTTGCCTTCAATCGGGTCTTGACTGCTGGGAAACCCCGGAGGTTCCCTTCGCTAACGGATTTTACCAGTTTTACGGTAACTCCTAGCCTGGTCGGGGTCCGTAAGCCCTGCCGGATGGTGCTGGCTTCTCTTTGCTTCCCGATCCGGTACCGTCGGGTCACCGCCCGTCCATGGTCCTTATGGTTCGTTCCAATTAGCCTCTCCTGCAGACGGTCACCACCAACCTTGCTGTACCATCCGGGCCACACACCCGGACGCCGTCAGACTGCTCCTCTACCACTTCACCTCCTCCAACTTCAACACCCAAAACTCAACTCTCTGAACTCCAAAACTAATCTTACTCCTTTTCCCGCCTCCAGGATTGTGAACTCCTCGGTAGGCGGGACCAACCGCCTGGCCCACCCCCTGGTGTGGGCATCAGCCCCTGGAGGAAGGCAACAAGGATTTTTGTGTTTGACTTCGGTGTGCCTAACCGGGGTGTAGCGTGTGTTGGTGTAGTTCTGTGACGACCTGGCTTGTCCAGGGCGCCACACAATAACAATGAGGTAGAGGAGCTGGATTGTCCTCACAGTCCCCAGACCTCACCCCAATACAATACTTGTGGGTAGAGGTGGAGAAAAAGCTGTATGCATCCCAAAGAGAGTGACCAGCATACACCAACACTGGGAACGTGGAGAAGAGACCTGACCAGTATACACCAACACTGGGAACGTGGAGAAGAGACCTGACCAGTATACACCAACACTGGGAACGTGGAGAAGAGACCTGACCAGTATACACCAACACTGGAAACGGGGAGAAGAGACCTGACCAGTATACACCAACACTGGGAATGTGGAGAAGAGACCTGACCAGTATACACCAACACTGGGAACGTGGAGAAGAGACCTGACCAGTATACACCAACACTGGGAACGTGGAGAAGAGACCTGACCAGTATACACCAACACTGGGAACGTGTAAAAGAGACCTGACCAGTATACACCAACACTGGGAACGGGGAGAAGAGACCTGACCAGTATACACCAACACTGGGAACGTGGAGAAGAGACCTGACCAGTATACACCAACACTGGAAACGTGGAGAAGAGACCCGACCAGTATACACCAAGACTGGGGACGTGGAGAAGAGACCTGTCCAGTATACACCAACACTGGGAACATGGAGAAGAGATTTCAGTGGAGACATGCTTGGATCTGATGGAGAGCCCAGAAGGACTTAGGCAGAGCTGAAAGCCAAAAGTAGAATTACAAAATACTAGCAAAATTAATAAAAATTAAATTTTGATTTTTTTTTTTAGGAGCAAAACAGTAACAATGCAGAGACATAGCAAGAATCTGTATAACTAATCATATGCTAAATAGCTGCAAGTCACATTTATGTATGAGAAACCAAGATGATTGTCTACAAAATGAAGGATGTCCCACACTCAAAGCTGTAGAGGATGGAGAGATATGGAGCCTGAAAGTCAAAAGTGCAAAACATTGTTACCCTTTTGCTTGTAACTGTATATACTGTAGATAGATCATAGATAGAAAGATAATAGATAGACAAATAGATACTGTATTGTAATTGTTTAAGGACATAGGTACATTTTAAGCAGATTTTTAGATTTTTTTTTATAAAAAAATAATGTTAAAAATAATATAAAAATATTATAAACACACAGAGGGAGAAATTCATGCAAATTTACTTGCAATCAACTGAAATTTTGGGGAATATTAAGCGAAATGGTGAATTCAATTTCAAAAGATCCCGTCATTTCTTATTGGGACTCCTACTGATCGCAAGATCAGGCCTTTGGAACCCTAACTACAAGGCTCTCCAGCCCCTTCCTGAATGGAGCAAACGTGAGTTTGCTCGGCCTCCACTCCATTCATTGTCTATGGTACTGCTGGTAATAGCCGGGTGTCGTACTTTGTAGTCCCATAGACAATGAATGGAGCAGATCGCCAGAGGTCCCCCAGTACTCAGCATATTATCCACTATCTGTCACAATTCCTCTGTGCAGAGCATCTTGCACATTAGGAGATGCTATGCTGTGTTTTCCTGGGCTACTGAGCTGGCAGGTTGCTTGACAGCGTTGGATTTCATACTTGCTCTGGAAGGTGCTGATTGCTCAGGTGTTTCATTTTTCTGGTAACTGCTCTGCTTCTTTACTGAGCATGCTCCTCCAGAACCTCATCAGTCGTACATTCTGGTTTGGTAGTTGTGTTGTTGGCCTGTGTTCCTGCATGTATTCTGATCTGTGTGTCTTGACCTTGGACTGTTGTTAGGGGTACTTTTCACATAGCGAGATCGCTAGCGAGATCGCTGCTCAGTCACAGGTTTTGTGATGTACCAGTGACCTCCTCAGCCATCTCACTGTGTGTGACACTGAGCAGCGACCTGGCTCCTGCTGTGAAATCGCTGATCGTTACACACAGCTCTGGTTCATTTTTTGCTCATTGCTCTCCCGCTGTGAAGCACACATCGCTGTGTTTGACAGCAAGAGAGCAACGATCTGAATGTGCAGGGAGCAGGGAGCCTGCTTCTGCGGACGCTGGTAACCAAGGTACACATTGGGTAACCAAGCAAAGGCTTTGCTTGGTTACCCGATATTTACCTTGGCTACCAGCATCCGCAGCTTCTAGAAGCCGGCTCCCTGCTCCCTGCACACGTAGCCAAGGTACACATAGGGTAACTATAAGCAAAGCGCTTTGCTTAGTAACACGATGTGTACTATGGTTACCAAGCACAGCGTCGTTACACGGGTCGCTGGTGGCTGGTGGCTGATCTCTGATCGCTGTAGAGATCTGCCTGATTGACAGCTCACCAGCGACTATGTAGCGACGCTCCAGCGATCCCTGCCAGGTCAGATCGCTGGTGGGATCGCTGGTGCGTAGCTTAAGTGTGACGGTACTCTTAGACTCCTCTCTGTCTGCTCATGTTCCTGTCGGGACCTCCTGGCTTTTGACCTTGGACCGTTACCTGACCACGTCTCAGTTTGCTCCCTGAAACTATTACGTGCCTTCCTGGAATTCAGAACCCGGATTGAGACCTGATTATGCCTCTGTAGACTCCCTGTATCCATACATGTCCTCCTGTTACCTGACCACATCTCAGTTTGCTCCCTGAATCTATCACGTGCCTTCCTGAATTTCAGAACCCAGATTGTGACCTGACTACGCTTCTGTGAACTCCCTGTATCCATACGTGTCCTCCTGTTACCTGACCACATCTCAGTTTGCTCCCTGAATCTATTACATGCCTTCCTGGAATTCAGAACCCAGATTATGCTCTAACTACGCCTCTGTGAACTCCCTGTATCCATACATGTCCTCCTGTTACCTGACCATGTCTCAGTTTGCTCCCTGAATCTATCACGTGCCTTCCTGGAATTCAGAACCCAGATTGTGAGCTGACTACGCTTCTGTGAACTCCCTGTATCCATACGTGTCCTCCTGTTACCTGACCATGTCTCAGTTTGCTCCCCGAATCTATTACATGCCTTCCTGGAATTCAGAACTCAGATTATGCTCTAACTACGCCTCTGTGAACTCCCTGTATCCATACGTGTCCTCCTGTTACCTGACAACGTCTCAGTTTGCTCCCTGAATCTATTACATGCCTTCCTGGAATTCAGAACCCAGATTATGCTCTAACTACGCCTCTGTGAACTCCCTGTATCCATACATGTCCTCCTGTTACCTGACCATGTCTCAGTTTGCTCCCTGAATCTATCACGTGCCTTCCTGGAATTCAGAACCCAGATTGTGAGCTGACTACGCTTCTGTGAACTCCCTGTATCCATACGTGTCCTCCTGTTACCTGACCATGTCTCAGTTTGCTCCCTGAATCTATTACATGCCTTCCTGGAATTCAGAACTCAGATTATGCTCTAACTACGCCTCTGTGAACTCCCTGTATCCATACGTGTCCTCCTGTTACCTGACAACGTCTCAGTTTGCTCCCTGAATCTATTACGTGCCTTCCTGAAATTCAGAACCCGGATTGTGACCTGACTATGCCTCTGGAACTCCCTGTATCCTTTTGTGTCCTCCTGTTACCAGACCCCGGCTTTCCTGACTACTCTAACCCGTAAGTAGTGACTTGCATTACACTATCCTTTTATTATCTTTTTAAAATAAATTTAATGTTTCTTTTTGAAATATTTAAACACAAAATAATCATTGTTTTGAATTTGCCATTAGAAAAAATAAAAATTATTTCAGTAAAAATGTATCCAGAGTTCTGTCCTAATGGAATCTCACCTTTATCTACAGCGAGACGACAACAGGTTATAACCTAACATAAAATGATGGTAAATCAATTACTTTGCCGTCCATCCCTACGCTCATTAAAATGTATGAGGTCAGTATTATTAAACCCTTTAATTGGATAGATCCACCAAATGATTAAGAATTTTTTTTGTTTAATCAATCTACGTTGATTTAACCTGGAATGACAGGTAGGAAATAGCGTGTCCCGCTCGCTCTCTCAAGCCGCCCGCACTTGCGCTAGTCTATTTTCCATCATACACATGAGTTCTCTTTCTTCTCCGACGCTTGGATATCTCATACTGTTTCGTTGGCTGATGAAGTGCCGTTTCACCTTCTCCAACTTGGTTTGATCACTGATTTCCTGTGAAGCACAATGAATGTTACATTAGACTGTTCAAAGTCAGTTGGTGCACCATCTGTTATTCCAGGATTGGAAACACCAAGTAGCAGACATCAACAGTAAGAGAAGCAGCTCTCCGATTTTCATCAGAATATTCATATTCACACAACGCCTGGGAGAGCTGAATTTTTAGTAATTTATTTGTTTATTTTTTTCGGGGTTTTTTCACGGAATGCTCGTGAAGACAAGTTACATTTATGAAATATGCAGAGATTTCTCCGAGGATTGACACAGACCAGGTCACCTCCTCCCTCTTCCCGCACCGGGGGTTCTGTTTCAGCTCATCGTCATCATGTGAATGTTCTTCGTCGTATCTTTATTTGTCTCCAAAAATAAAACATTTTTTTTCCCAGAAATAATTTCGTCACTTCTTATTTAAAGTAAATATATTTTAGGGTAAATATTTTGCAAATCCATATTTTAAGATGTAGCAAGTTTGAATTTATGGTTAAAGATTTTACCAAATGTCTAGTTTTTGGAGGGAGGAAAAGAAATCTCCGGTTTAAAGTAAAAGGAGAAACTTGCCCTTAACCCTTATGTGTAGAGACAAGAAACTAGATCCATAAAACAAATTAATTATGAATTTTCCCAAAATTTTAAATTCTGGCAAATTTAAGATTTTGGGACTAATTTGAATTCCATTTTGCTGTCTTCTTTTGAGGGCTAGAAAGAGGTTAGAACAATAAAATACATCATATTCACCTTTCTTAAGGCCCCGTCACACACAGAGATAAATCTTTGGCAGATCTGTGGTTGCAGTGAAATCATGGACATATTGTTCCATTTGTACACGGCCACAAACCTGGCACTGATTGTCCACAATTTCACTGCAACCACAGATCTACTGCAGATTTATCTCTGTGTGTAAAGTGGCCTTTAGACCCTTACTTGTCCTTGGATTGCCTTTGCCAAGCTTCCTAGTGCCCCGGTTTTTGTTTTTTTTCTGGTGCTCCATTCTGCTGATAAGTGTTACGGTTGCCGAGGGGCAGCGGGCGTGCAGGGGCGAACCCACTGGGCCATGCACCGGGCTCCCCTGAAGGAGCAATCAGCAGCAAACCCCTATACAGGGATTGTGTGGCGCACCAACAAAAGGCCTAAATGCACGACTGCCAGGACCAGGGGAGATAGTCTCTTATGGAAGGGTAAAGTCTTTAATGTCCGGAGCTGGCGTACTCAGATGTGGCAGCAGAGAGATGGTGGCAATCCATTTTATTGGATTTAAGTAAATCGGATTAAAAAAAGTCTTATTTTTTGTGAAATTCAAAGTGAATTGGCTTTGCTTCAAGTCCATTCGCTTATCTTAAAGGGAACATGTCAGGTGCAATATGCACCCAGAGCCACGACCAGTTCTGGGTGCAGATTTTTAATCCCTAACGAACTGTCCATGTATACACTAGTGTGGCGCCCCTGAGGTTTCAGTCGCCACAGGGTACTGCATCTCACTTAAGTTGCAATACTCATCCCGGGTAAGGAAGAGGTTAAATGCTGGTGTTTCTCACATTCACAAACCACACACAGTTAGGTGCTTTCCCACTGGGATTGGCCTAGGGTAGACAGGGGGGTGGCCATCACGAGTCATGGGACTTTCAGTAGGACATCCAACTTAGGGGCACTACTTAGGGAAAAGGAAGGAGCATCTTACACATAGGCAGTTACCCCTGGGCACAGCTTGGGGAAATGAGCACAGTCAAGACCTCGGTCCAAGCATATTTCTTCCTCACACTTCTGGAGCAGTGCAAGATGCGCGGCTTGGAGCAGGTAGCTCAGCCCGGGCTCTACACAGCTACAGGGGATTCCAGGGTCTGCGGAGAGTGCGGGAAACACCCACAGCCTGTTCCACATTCTATCCACAGGATTGGAGGGACCCCGACCAGAAAAAACACAGTGGGAACACCGGCGGTGACCTCCGGATTATACAGGATGGGCTGGGGCCCATCACGGCAGAGACCGGCACTCCAAGGGTGCCAACCGGACTAAGAGTAATAGACCTTGAACCACAACCACTGTGTCAGCCCACCATTACCGACGCCCCGCGCTCCAGCGCCAATGGCCACTACCGCCCCCATCATTCTACCTGGGGCCTAGCTCTACTTGTGGGGAGCTGAACCATCCCGGCTGCAATACCATCCACCCCAGAGGACAACACCTGCAGCGGCGGCTAATCCCTGTCCGCGTACCATAGGTGGCGTCACAAGACAACTACTACTCCCTACATCCTCAACCCCTTCATCCACTTCATCCCACCATCCTCCATTCCACTTTTGTGGACACCTCGGGGTCACGAAACTGGGCAGAGCCACCTGTGACACCCCCTGACCCTCACCGGCCTGGTATCGAGTATTCCCAAGACCCCGTGGGGTGCTCCACTAGCATAAATAAAAGATAAAGAGATCTATAGAAAAAGTATTTCTAAAGGACGTATATTATATGCTAATGAGCGCAAGGACTAGTCACAAGGGTGTTAATTTCTGCTCTCATTCTTCCCTCATAGCATGGTAGTACACCCACAGGGGCGTGCTAACAGCAGTTTAATTCCCGTTGCCCGGCATCATCAGCAGAGACGTACCTGTGTCCGTTGTCACCGCCTCAGAACACCGGGCATAGGGTCAGTGCGCATGATCAGAATGCCCAACACTTCCGCTCATGCGCACTATGCAGCTGGGTGTTCGCGTCCCGGCTTCAGAGAGGTCTAATGTGCATGACCAGAAGTATTATTAGGTATTATAAGGTATTACTCATTATGTATGCTACTAGATACAGGGACAGTTATTCAGGGATTAGGAATTTGCACCCAGAACTGCTTGTGGCTCTGGGTGCATATTACACCTGACAGGTTCCCTTTAAGTCCTTAACCCTCAGCAAGTTCAGATCACCTAATTTTGGTCCCAATGTCGTTCCCCTCCTCCACTCTAACCTACTTTGGCTATGGAAAGGCAGCTAATCCTCCACCATTATTCTCCCCCAGATGAGTTGCATATTTGACCTCAGTGTTCCAAACCCTAGAAGATAGCTCATTATTCTAAGTGGATAATTAGCCAGTGCTGCCCCCAAGTTCTTCACTTGCTGCAGTAGCCACCTGACAAGGAGAGGTGATTGAGGAGGATTATTTAAGAAGCTGAAACTTTTAAAGGCGCAGGACCAAGGAGATGCCGCTTTGAGCATAGCGCTGAGGACAACCAAACCCTATCAGACTGTCATGACTGTAATTTGGCTCTTATGAGGTTAAGTCAGGTGTGAGGGGTCTGTTCTGATGTGCCTCATTCCGGGACTCACTATGCTTTATTACTGTGTGGAGACCTTCGGAACGCCACCAGTAATAGTTGCTGCTCTGCATCATGCGCAACTGGTTCTTGTGAGTTAGCCCTGATCCATCCCGCTACCCAGCTTACCTCTCCTTGCCCTCCGTTTCCCTTGTACTGTTTGTTTTCCCTGTCTCCAAGACCCTGGTCCCGTTCGATGTCTTGGTCCCCTCCCCCTCCTTTGTACTTACTTGCTCTCCCGGCCTCTGACCTCGGTAACGTTTCCTGACCACGGCTCTGTTACCCTTTTTGACTTTTGACGTGACCTCTTGTCTCCTGACCTTCGTGCTTCCACCTGTTTACAGCTTTCTCACTCCCCTGTTCAGATGTGACTTCCTGGTTGAGACTTAAGGCAGCTTTGCACGTTGCAACATCGCACGTGCGATGTCGGTGGGGTCAAATCGAAAGTGACGAACATCCGGCGTCACTTTCGACATCATTGTGTGTAAATCCTAGATGATACGTTTAACGAGCGCAAAAGCGTCGTTATCGTATCATCGGTGCAGGCTCCGACTTTTTCATAATTACGCTGCCGCGACAGGTACGATGCTGTTCCTCGTTCCTGCGGCAGCACACATTGCTGTGTGTAAAGCCGCAGGAGCGAGGAACAATTCCTTACCTGCCGCCGGCGGCTATACGGACGGAAGGAGGTGGGCGGGATGTTTACATCCTGCTCATCTCCGCCCCTCCGCCGCTATTGGCCGCCTGCCGTGTGACGTTGCTATGACGCCGCACGACCCGCCCCCTTAGGAAGGAGGCGGGTCGCCGGCCAGAGCGACGGTCGCAGGGCAGGTAAGTGTGTGTGAAGCTGGCGTAGCGATAATGTTCGCTACGCCAGCTATCACAAGATATCGTACCTGCAACGGGGGCGGGGACTGTCGCGTGTGACATCGCAGCATCAGCTTGCGATGTCGCAACGTGCAAAGCCCGCCTTAGGCTTGCTGACTTCCCTTTCACTGGTGCGTGTGCCCCCTAGTTCTCTTTAGAGTTCAATCTTCATTCTGTTTCTGCGCCCCCTTGTGGAATCTTGACACGGTCACATAATGTTTCAAACGCAGAACAGATGGAGAACTGTTTTGTCCTATGTGGAGGACTCACTTTAGTGGCCAAAGAGTGATGAAATGCACTGAAGATATTACTATAAGAAAATTCCCTCAATTTATTTTTTCATATTTTTCACATTTTAAGTATAATTCCCACTATATTTGCAACGCTAAGTTTCCAAATTCTAGAATCTTCTATTACCGGATTTTGGGAATTTCTCTGAATATATTTCTTGTATTTTTTATAAAATAGACTTCATCTTATATGCTCCACAATTTCCAATGTGGTGGATGGATGCGGGCAGAGGGTGACCCGGGGAAGGTTCTGCCTGATCTATTGAAGATGCTTTTTGAACCAGATTCTTAGTTATCGTCTGACAAGAGAAGAATGGTGACATGCTTGATAGCCCTAATTAGTGATCTGGTAATTGGGTATCATGTCAGTTGTCATGTAGCTGCCGGCATCGTAGGGGAACACATCTGAATGCCTTTTTCTTCCATATTGTCTCCATTTAGCATTGCCATTTGTTCGGAGAGCCGCTCATGCAGAATATGATAGCCCTGGGGTGCAATTAATTTAAGCGTTTATGACTTGATAGGAACCAAGTATTATCATGTGTGCACCGAAGGTCAGATGATGCCACAATTTACACTTTTGTTGTAAAAAAAAAAATTAAAATTAGCAATTAACACAAATATGTTAATTAACATATGGATAGTTTACCCTGCATGAACTAATGAGGCAAAGCATATTATGCCATATGTAAGCTTTCTCGAAAGTGAGAAATTAAAATTATTTTCGCATTTTCTGTTGCTGACAAAGTTGGACTTTTTGAAAAAGTGTTTCCGTGTCGAGTTAACTCCTTCATTCCAGTAAAAGCTAAAGTCAGATTCTTCTGTATCTTATAATCAATTGTGCACTAGTCAATTCCCGGTAACATGCCATATAATGTGTGGCTCCGGTAACATGCCGTATAATGTTTGGCTCCGGTAACATGCCGTATAATGTGTGGCTTATTGACCCTTGATGTACTCCTTAGATAATTGTCTTCCAGTGGCATGCAAAAGGTTTGGCACCCTTCATCAAAATTACTGTCTTGTGAACAGTTAAACAAGTTGAAGATTAAATAATCTCTAAAAGGCATAAAGTTATAGATGACACATTTGCTTTGTATTTTAGGCCAATTTTTTTTTTTCATCTTTTACATTTTTAAATTAATAAAAAAAAATGGGCAAATGCAAAAGTTTGGCCACCATGCATAGTTAGTACCTAGTAGCAGACTTTTGGCAAGTATCACAGCTTCTAAATGCTTTTTGTAGCAGCCAAGAGTATTTCAATTCTTGTTTGACGGATTTTCATCCATTCTTCATTGGAGACGTCTTCCAGTTCTGTGAGATTCCTGGCTCGTCTTGCATGCACTACTTTTCTTGGTGACGTTGTCAAGGTCTGTGAGATTCCTGGTCATCTTGCATACACTGCTTTTCCTTGGCAACGTCTTCAAGGTCTTTGAGATTCTTGGCTCCATTTGCAAGCACTGCTCTACCTTGGAGACATCTTCCAGCTCTGTGAGATTCCTGGCTCATCTTGCATGCACTGCTCTTCCTTGGAGATGTCTTCGAGTTCTGTGAGATTCTTGGCTCGTCTTGCATGCACTGCTCTTCCTTGGAGATGTCTTCGAGTTCTGTGAGATTCTTGGCTCGTCTTGCATGCACTGCTCTTCCTTGGAGACGACTTTCAGTTTTGAGATATTGTTGGCTCATCTTGCATGCACTGCTCTTCCTTGGAGATGTCTTACAGTTCTGTAAGATTCCTAGCTTGTCTTGCATGCTCTGCACTTCCTTGGATAAGTCTTCTAGCTCTGTGAGATTCCTGGCTCGTCTTGCATGCTCTGCTCTCTTGAGGTCTAGCCACAAATTTTCAATGATGTTCAGATCAGGGGACTGTGAGGCCATTGTAAAACCTTCAGCTTGCGCCTTTTGAGGTTGCCTATTGTGGATTTTGACGTGGGTTTAGGATCATTATCCATCAGTAGAAGCCACCCTCTTTTCTCCTTTCTCCTCTTTTCAACTTCAGCTTTTTACAGAGTGTTATGTTTGCATCAAGAAATTTCATTGAATCCATTCTTCCCTCTACCCATGAAATGTTCCCCGTGCCCTTGGCAGCAACACAACCCCCAAAGCATGACTGATCCACCCCCATGCTTAATGGTTGGTGAAATGTTCATTTTCTGAAATTATGTGCCCTTTTTTCTCTTCACACATACCTTTGATCTTGTTTCCAAGATGCATCAGACTTGTTTTTATGTTCTTTTGCAGACTTCTGATGCTGAATTTTATGGTGAGGACACAGGAGAGGTTTTCTTCTGATGACTCTTCCATGAAGGCCATATTTGTACAGGTGTCTCTGAACAGTAGAACAACATACCACAACTAGAAAGTCTGCTAAATCTTTCTGAAAGTCTTAAGGTCTTTTGCAGTCAAGTGGGGGTTCTGTTTTGCCTCTGTAGAATTCCTAAAAAACTTTCCCAGAAATTTTGCTTGGTCTTCCAAACCTTATCTTGACCTTCACTGTTCTTGTTAACTGTTATTTCTTAATTATATTTTGAACTTAGTAAAGGGAAACTTAAAAATGCTTTGCTATCTTCTTATAGCCTTCTTCTGCTTTGTTGGCCTCCATTATTTTAATTTTCAGAGTGCTAGGCAGCTGCTTTGAAGAACCCATGGCTCCTGTTTTCTGACACAAGATTACAGGAGGCTGAGTTTTCTAAACTTGTGTAACTTGCATCACCTGACCTTTCATAACAATGATAGTGAACAAGCCATAATCCTTGGTCAAAGTTATCTGAGCACACAAATCTCCAAGGTTGTCTAAACTTTTGCATCAGCCCATTTTCCTTTTTGTAATTTTTAAAATATAGAAGACTAAACTATATTTTTGAGAGGTATTAAAATACAAAGGAAATGTGTCATCTTTAATTTTACGCCTTTTTGAGATCATTTAATTTTTAACCTGCTTAACTGTTCATACTAAGGCGAGCTTTGCACGTTGCGACATCGCAAGCCGATGCTGCGATGTTGCACGCGATAGTCCCCGCCCCCGTCGCAGGTACGATATCGTGTGATAGCTGGCGTAGCGAAAATTATCGCTACACCAGCTTCACATGCACTCACCTGCCCTGCGACCGTCGCTCTGGCCGGCGACCCGCCTCCTTCTTAAGGGGGCGGGTCGGGCAGCTTCATAGCGACATCACACGGCAGGCGGCCAATAGCGGCGGAGGGGCGGAGATGAGCAGGATGTAAACATCATGCCCACTGTTACGGTTGCTGTGGCTCTAGAGACTATGTCCAGAATTCTTGCTACTGCACATGTGCAAGCGCTGGAGACTAAGTCCTATCTTGGAGCCATTGCACATGTGCGGGTGACATCATCGCTGACACGAGGTCACATGTCTCTGACACCTTCTAAGCTGATTGGCCACTGGTCATGTGCTTGTGACACGTGGTCACATGTCTCTGACACCTTCTATGCCGATTGGTCGCTGGTCATGTGCTTGTGACGCTTTGCTCGGTGATAGGCCAGCGTGACGTCATTGCTGTCAT
Organism: Anomaloglossus baeobatrachus; assembly: GCF_048569485.1. Taxonomy (NCBI): domain Eukaryota; kingdom Metazoa; phylum Chordata; class Amphibia; order Anura; family Aromobatidae; genus Anomaloglossus; species Anomaloglossus baeobatrachus. The sequence goes on along the minus strand of NC_134358.1, from coordinate 559,131,174 downwards.
TCTGGCAGCGGATTGGCTCTGGTGTCCTCCATCTTGGATGAGGCACAGAGTCTATATAAGACCCTGACGCACGCTGCCCGGCGCTCAGTCCTCTTGGTTCATGCATGAGGGTAGACGCTCTGTGCACGTCCCTCTAGGCATCTCTCTGTCTATGTTAGGTGAGCGCTACCGGCAGGGTAGCGTTCTTATGCCTTACAGCTTCGGCTGCAGTCCGTATCCTTACCTCTTAGAAGAGCGGACATAGGCAGGTGCCTGAGGCACATGGTCCGGCTGGGCCGTGTGATTCTACTCGTAGGTGGACGTTGCCGCTAGGGTGACGTTCCTTATACTGCGTCTGGCAGTTGTTCGTATCCTCGCACACTAGGGGAGCGAACAGAGGTAGGAGCTTTCTGCGGCTTATGCTGCTGTCCGTCTCTTTTGCACCACTAGAAGAGCGGACCTAGGCAGGTGCCATATCTAGTGGTTCGTGTCCTCGCACACTAGTGGAGCGAATGCAGGTAGGAGCTTTGTGCGGCTTACGCTGCTGTCCATCTCCTGGCACCACTAGAGGAACGGACCTAGGTAGGTGCCATTTCCCACTCACTGCTTTTGTCTCTGTGATCTTTAATAGAGACCATTCTACACGCCCTCCAAGTAAGGGAGGAATTGCTTTATTTTCTAATTATATTCCTCTGTGAGTTTAACAGAGGTATTGCACTCTGCACTTGTGCTATTATTTTTTACAGTGGCACACTTATATACCCCTTATCCTCTGCCATAGTCTGCAGCAGAGTCTTTGCATGGTGGACCCTGACTGTCTGACATTCCTTTAGGTTTTATTATCAGACAGCCCCCCGAAACACCCACCTTCTTCCTTCCGTATAGCCGCCGGCGGCAGGAAAGGAGATGTTCCTCGCTCCTGCGGCTTCATACACAGCGATATGTGCTGCCGCAGGAACGAGGAACAACATCGTACCTGTCGCAGCACCGGCATTATGGAAATGTCGGTGAATGCAACGATGATACGATAACAATGTTTTTGCGCTCGTTCATCGTATCATCTAGCATTTACACAGTACAATGTCGAAAGTGACGCCGGATGTGCGTCACTTTCAATTTGACCCCACCGACATCGCACGTGCGATGTCGCAACGTGCAAAGCCGCCCTAAGAGTAATTTTGACCATTATTCTGGCATTTGGCAAATGTAAATAACTTTGGTTCCTCATTAACCTAAAATGGGAAAGCTTTATTCTGATTTCATGTCAGATAATGAGAAAAACCTGCAGATATGTCTGTATAGAGAGTGGAGGGAAAAACCTGCAAATGTGCCTTTTATAGAGAGCGGAGGGAAAAAACTGCAGATGTGTCTGTGTAGTGCCCCTGAAGCCATCAGGGAGCTACAAGGTACTACATCCAGTATTACTCACAGCAAGTTGGGCTGCAGTGTGTACATCGCCCTGGCCAAAAACTGATGCTCTAGCAGGATACAGCTTTTTTTATATTTAGTGTAGGGACCTACAGACATGAGGTCCCTTGACGAGGGTGTAGGCTTACGTTTTATGGCCATAAATACCAACAAAAACCTCATATTTTTTTGTTTGTACAGGATACAGCCAGGCCCCTTTCTGTTGGGCCTTGCATTGTAGAGTGTCTGTCCGTGCATGATATACAGTGGAGTACGGCTTGGCAGCCCGCCTGATCTAATAGAAGGGCGTTACCTAATAGGCTGCGGGTTTGTGACTGTGTCATCTGCATGTGAACAGCGCTCTATGCAAGCCACTTGTGTGCAGTTTTATCATCTAGCAGTCACCTCCCCTCCATTCCATGAAGGTGTGTGTGTGATGTGCTTCTCCTGCACCTGTGATGTCTCCACTTAGTGGGGGTTTAGCTGTATCCTGCTAGAGCATCAGTTTTTGGCCAGGGCGATGTACACACTGCAGCCCAACTTGCTGTGAGTAATACTTGATTTTTGGAGGACATTATCCTCTTATTGTTGCTTTTTTTATATTTAGTGTAGGGACCTACAGACATGAGGTCCCTTGACGAGGGTGTAGGCTTACGTTTTATGGCCATAAATACCAACAAAAACCTCATATTTTTTTGTTTGTACAGGATACAGCCAGGCCCCTTTCTGTTGGGCCTTGCATTGTAGAGTGTCTGTCCGTGCATGATATACAGTGGAGTACGGCTTGGCAGCCCGCCTGATCTAATAGAAGGGCGTTACCTAATAGGCTGCGGGTTTGTGACTGTGTCATCTGCATGTGAACAGCGCTCTATGCAAGCCACTTGTGTGCAGTTTTATCATCTAGCAGTCACCTCCCCTCCATTCCATGAAGGTGTGTGTGTGATGTGCTTCTCCTGCACCTGTGATGTCTCCACTTAGTGGGGGTTTAGCTGTATCCTGCTAGAGCATCAGTTTTTGGCCAGGGCGATGTACACACTGCAGCCCAACTTGCTGTGAGTAATACTTGATTTTTGGAGGACATTATCCTCTTATTGTTGCTTTTTTTATATTTAAGGTACTACATCCCCATCAGGATGCAAGGCCTACCCCCAGGGACCTGGAAGACCAGTACCTGTAACACCAAACCATTCCAGTTAAACCCTGTCTCCGAATTCCCCAAAGACTGGTGACAGACTAGGGTTGGACCCAATGGATTGCCACCTAGAGGGTGGAGCCGATCCAGTCCACTAGACAACCAAGTGGGAGGGGGACAGACAGTAGAGAGTCAGTAGTCAGTCGGTGACAGTGAAGGAGTGTGGAAGCATCGACAGGAGTGTGACGGTGACCTGAGGGCCCGGGCATGTGGTTGCCGGTGGAGTACTCCCGGAACCATAGCACCAATGGGGTACAGAATCCTAGGTCAGGCAAACGCTCCAGGCAGACCTGATAAAATCTGCACAGTGAGGGGACCATCAAGAACCTCACTGACCTTGAAGCTTGGGACACAGTAGCAACCGGAGAACTGGGTAACAGGACCAGAGACTCCGACCCCACATGCTACCGTCACACGGACTACCGTTGAGAGACTACAAGGAGGGGACCCCCAGACGCTCCAAGCCATGTGGGACCCACCAACCAGAGACAGATGCAGGGGAAAGAAACCACCAGGTCACTACACCGGCACTGGGACTAAGGGGACCAGCGGTCAAGACCAGCCTTCCTTGGGTGACCAGTTTGAAGAGACTGTGAGTAAAGACACCAGTTATACTGCAACCCCTTGTGTGGCCTACCTTCTTTCCGGACCCTTCAACATCACCTATCTTCTGGGGCCCGACCCTGCTTGCGGAGGGCCTAACATCCAGGCTGCCACTAACATCAGCCCCAGTAGTCAGAACTGTGCAGCGGCGGCTCCAACTACATAGCCGCAACCCGCAAGTGGCGTTACGTTATAAAGTTTTATCTAACCTCCCTTGTAAATATACCCCTTTTAAAAAGCGTTCCCAGGGTCACAAAACCGGGCAACGGCTCCCAAGTGACATCTCCCCAGCAGTACACCGCCCAGGACTGAGTACCCCATAGTTCTGGGCGACACATCTGTATAGAGAGCTGAGAGTAAAACCTGCAGATGTTTCTTTATAGAGAGTGAAGGGAAAAACCTGTAGATGTGTCTTTTTAAAGAGTTTCTGTTTTCAACTATATGTTCTTCTCATGACCATCTATGCCTCTTTTAATGCTTCCTGTTATTTTATTAGCCTTAGCAGCAGCTATCTGTCACTGGTCGGTAAAGTTAAGTTTGTCGTCTGCCCATACACCCAGCAGACCCTGTACTGTGTTGATTTCTAGTATGCTATTCAGATGTTTTTCAAATGGTTTCATGTTTATTATAAACATATAAAGACTATTGAAAAGAAAAGATCACTCTAAAAAACGTAATGTATAAAAAAAGCCATGATCTGCAAAAAAAAAAGTCTTTTTCAGTGACAGATTTACCCAGTATTTTACAATTCAGTACATGAATATTAATTTTATTTCCTCTGCCCAAGTGCATGACCTTACATTTATCCACATTAAACTTCAATTGCCATTTCTAAGCCCAAACATCCAGCTTACATAAATCCTTCTATAATATTAAATTATTCTTCTCTATATTGTTTACCTGCAAAGTTAATCATCATTGAAAATATTGAAATTCCACTCTGTATGCCCACTGCAAGGTCATTTTAAATTTATTAAAAAGAAGAGGGCCCAATACTGACCCCTGTGGCACCCCACTGTTAACTGTGACCCAGTCCAAGTGTATTCCATTAATCATTAATTCCGTTTCCTATCACTGAGCCAGTTCTTAAACCAGTTACACATATTTTTCCCTTTTCCCATTATTCTTATTCCCTTTTGTTTGGCATTGTATCAAACACAATTGAAGAGTCCATATAGACAACGTCCACTGCATTTCCCTGGTCCGGTCTGGAATTTACCTCTTCATAGAAGCTGATCAAATTAGTTTGACTGGACCAATCCCTCATAAGCCCATGTTGAAACTGGGCCATGAGGTTATTTTTCTTGAGATACACCTGGATAGCATTACTTAAGAAACCGTAACGATTTTACCCACAGTAAAACTTTCTGGTCTATAATTTCCAGATTCTCAAATGTTGTCTTCTTTTTGAATATTGGTACCACATTTGCTATGTGCCAATCCTGTAGCACAGACCCTGTTATTACGGAATCTGTGAAGGTTAAAAACAATGGTCTGTCTATCACCGTACTTAATCCTTGCAGTACTCAGGGGTGTATGTCATCCGAGCCTGGGGATTTGTCTACTTTAGTGATTTTGAGGCAACAGGTACTTCCTGCTGGGTTAAAGAGGACCAACCACCAGGATTTTACTATATAAACTAAAGCCAATGCTATACTGGTGCTATCATGCTGATTACAGTTAGGTCCAGAAATATTTGGACAGTGACACAAGTTTTGTTATTTTAGCTGTTTACAAAAACATGTTCGGAAATACAATTATATATATAATATGGGCTGAAAGTGCACACTCCCAGCTGCAATATGAGAGTTTTCACATCCAAATCGGAGAAAGGGTTTAGGAATCATAGCTCTGTAATGCATAGCCTCCTCTTTTTAAAGGGACCAAAAGTAATTGGACAAGGGACTCTAAGGGCTGCAATTAACTATGAAGGCGTCTCCCTCGTTAACCTGTAATCAATGAAGTAGTTAAAAGGTCTGGGGTTGATTACAGGTGTGTAGTTTTGCATTTGGAAGCTGTTGCTGTGACCAGACAACATGCGGTCTAAGGAACTCTCAATTGAGGTGAAGCAGAACATCCTGAGGCTGAAAAAAAAGAAAAAATCCTGCAGAGAGATAGCAGTCATGCTTGGAGTAGCAAAATCAACAGTCGGGTACATTCTGAGAAAAAAGGAATTGACTGGTGAGCTTGGGAACTCAAAAAGGCCTGGGCGTCCATGGATGACAACAGTGGTGGATGATCACCGCATACTTTCTTTGGTGAAGAAGAACCCGTTCACAACATCAACTGAAGTCCAGAACACTTTCAGTGAAGTAGGTGTATCTGTCTCTAAGTCAACAGTAAAGAGAAGACTCCATGAAAGTAAATACAAAGGGTTCACATCTAGATGCAAACCATTCATCAATTCCAAAAATAGACAGGCCAGAGTTAAATTTGCTGAAAAACACCTCATGAAGCCAGCTCAGTTCTGGAAAAGTATTCTATGGACAGATGAGACAAAGATCAACCTGTACCAGAATGATGGGAAGAAAAAGTTTGGAGAAGAAAGGGAACGGCACATGATCCAAGGCACACCACATCCTCTGTAAAACATGGTGGAGGCAACGTGATGGCATGGGCATGCATGGCTTTCAATGGCACTGGGTCACTTGTGTTTATTGATGACATAACAGCAGACAAGAGTAGCCGGATGAATTCTGAAGCGTACAGGGATATACTTTCAGCCCAGATTCAGCCAAATGCCGCAAAGTTGATCGGACGGCGCTTCATAGTACAGATGGACAATGACCCCAAGCATACAGTCAAAGATACCCAGGAGTTCATGAGTGCAAAAAAGTGGAACATTCTGCAATGGCCAAGTCAATCACCAGATCTTAACCCAATTGAGCATGCATTTCACTTGCTCAAATCCAGACTTAAGACGGAAAGACCCACAAACAAGCAAGACCTGAAGGCTGCGGCTGTAAAGGCCTGGCAAAGCATTAAGAAGGAGGAAACCCAGTGTTTGGTGATGTCCATGGGTTCCAGACTTAAGGCAGTGATTGCCTCTAAAGGATTCGCAACAAAATATTGAAAATAAAAATATTTTGTTTGGGTTTGGTTTATTTGTCCAATTACTTTTGACCTCCTAAAATGTGGAGTGTTTGTAAAGAAATGTGTACAATTCCTACAATTTCTATCAGATATTTTTGTTCAAACCTTCAAATTAAACGTTACAATCTGCACTTGAATTCTGTTGTAGAGGTTTCATTTCAAATCCAATGTGGTGGCATGCAGAGCCCAACTCGCGAAACTTGTGTCACTGTCCAAATATTTCTGGACCTAACTGTATATGCATAGCTTTAGTTGTGAGATCGGATGTATAGTTTCTGAAATACAGGCAAGTAAAGTTTGTGAACTACACTGTTATTTGATTGATAGGTGCTATAGAATATCTAATAGGTGGGTCAGATGTTGCTAGTTATTTCCGCCCCTGTCTGCTGTCTATCCTTCCTCCCCCATCTCTGTTATTACAGGGGAAGGAAGGACAGGCAGGGGGAGGAATAACTAGCAAAAACCGACCCACCTATTTGATATTCTGTAGCTGTTATGATCAAATAATAGTGCATTTCACAAACTTGACTTGCCTGTATTTCAGAAAGTATACATCCGATCTCACAACTAAAGGTACAGTACAAAAGTTTGGACACACCTTCTCATCTCTAGAACAACTGTTAAGAGGAGACTTTGTGCAGCAGGCCTTCATGGTAAAATAGCTGCTAGGAAACCACTGCTAAGGACAGGCAACAAGCAGAAGAGACTTGTTTGGGCTAAAGAAGAGAAGGAATGGACATTAGAGCAGTGGAAATCTGTGCTTTGGTCTGATGAGTCCAAATTTGAGATCTTTGGATCAAACCACCGTGTCTTTGTAGAAAAGGTGAACGGATGGACTCTACATGGCTGGTTCCCACCGTGAATCATGGTGGAGGAGGTGTGATGGTGTGGGGGTGCTTTGCTGGTGACACTGTTGGGGATTTATTCAAAATTGAAGGCATACTGGACCAGCATGGCTACCACAGCATCTTGCAGCGGTGTGCTATTCCATCCAGTTTGTGTTTAGTTGGACCATCATTTATTTTTCAACAGGACAATGCCCCCAAACACACCTCCAGGCTGTGTAAGGGCTATTTGACTAAGAAGGAGAGTGATGGGTGCTACGCCAGATGACCTGGTCTCCACAGTCACCAGACCTGAACCCAATCGAGATGGTTTGGGGAGAGCTGGACCGCAGAGTGAAGGCAAAAGGGCCAACAAGTGCTAAGCATTTCTGGGAACTCCTTCAAGACTGTTGGAAAACCACTTCCGGTGACGACCTCTTGAAGCTCATCAAGAGAATACCAAGAGTGTGCAAAGCAGTAATCAAAGCAAAAGGCGGCTACTCTGAAGAACCTAGAATATAAGACATATTTCAGTTGTTTCACACTTTTTTGTTAAGTATTTCATTCCACATGTGTTACTTCATAGTTTTGATGTCTTCAATGTGAATCTACAATTTTTAGAGTCATGAAAATAAAGAAAACTCTTTGAATGAGAAGGTGTGTCCAAACTTTTGGTCTGTACTGTATGTATAGAATCAGCATGATAGTACCAGTATAGCACTGGCTTTAGTTTATATTGGCTATATTGGCGTTTACCTCCTCGTCCACCATTTTACCCAGACTAGTTTTGAGGGGGTAACACTATCATTTTTTCATTTCTTACTATTTATGTAGTTGAAGGATAATTTTGGATTATTTTTCCTTTCCCTGTCTCAATCGTTGCTGCCTTGATTTGTCTTTTACAGAATTGATTTAATTTTCTATAAGTATTTAATGCCTCATCACTCCCCTTTTGCTTTAATTCTCTAAACGCTTTCTTTTTGTCATTCCTTGCGCCCCTTACAGCTCCATTTAGCCATAGTGGTTTCCTCCTATTTCTAGCTAGTTTATTCCCATAGGGTATATATCGTGCACAGATCCTATTCAGGAGGCTTATAAAAGTCTCCCATTTGCTTTGTACTTTTATTTCTCAGAACATTGTCCCAGTTTATGGCACTAAGATAATCTCTTAAGAGATGGAAATTCGCCTTCCTGAAATTTAGTGTCTTTGTAGCCCCTCTACCCTACATCTTGTCAAAGGATACATGAAAACTTATTATATTGTGATCAATATTACCCAAGTGACCCCCAACCCGTATATGTGATATGTGGTCCTGCCTATTGGTTAATATTAGGTCTAGCAGTACCCCCCCCCGTCTTTTTGGGTCCTGAACCATTTGTGAAAGGTAAATGTCTTTCATCGTATTCTTTGCTAGACCTGCAGAATTCTGCTCCCCAATTTTTTATCATCATAGTTGACGTCCTTCAAAATGATGAACTTCCTGATTCACTGCCTCATCTATTTGCTTTAAGAGGATTTTTTCTGTTATTTCTGTTATGTTAGGAGACTGATAACAAACCCCTTTCAGTATTTTATTTTTCCATATCGCTCCCCTTATCACCAACCATAGGGACTCTATACTTTCACCACCCATAGGGAATCTATAATAGCACTACTTGTAGACGTAGTGCTGTCCCCACTTCTTGTAGAGAGACAAAGAGCCACCCGACTTCCTGTAGAGACAAAGAACCACCCGACTTCCTGTAGAGACAAAGAACCACCCGACTTCCTGTAGAGACAAAGAGCCACCCCACTTCCTGTAGAGATAATGAACCACCCCACTTCCTGTAGAGCAACAAAGACCTGCCCCTACTTGCTGTAGAGAGACAAAGACCCACCCCCACTTCCTGTAGAGCAACAGACCTGCCCCTACTTACTGTAGAGAGACAAAGACCCACCCCACTTCCAGTAGAGAGAAAAAGACCCACTCCCACTTCCTGTAGAGAGGAAAAGAACCACCCCACTTCCTGTAGAGAGATAAAGAACCACCCCCACTTCCTGTAGAGCAACAAAGACCTACCCTCACTTCCTGTAGAGAGACAAAGACCCACCCATACTTCCTGTAGAGCAACAAAAACCTACCCCCATTTCCTGTAGAGCAACAAAGACCTACCCCCATTTCCTGTAGAGCAACAAAGAGCCACCCCACTTCCTGTACAGAGAGAAAGATTCACCCTCCCACCTTTTGTAGAAAGAAAAAGACCTTCCCTCACTTCATGTTGACACAGAAATTCATGAATCCTGATATTTAATTACCTTAGAATAATAGATTTAGCCTCTAAAGTCAATTACAGCCACATTGGGGGCTTACTAGCATGATTTGCACCAGTTAAATGGATGACAAGGTAATAGTGGCAATGCCTTAGACCTATGGTCACTCTTTTGGAGGCTTGTGGAAGAAAGTGTTTTGGTCAGATTAGACCAAAGTAGAATTTTTTTAGAGCTAAATGCAAAACACTATGTGAGGTGGAAGACTAATTGGTGCTTTACACGCTGCGACAGAGAAATCTTAGGTGCTTTGCCCCCTGGGAAGTATGCAAATCAAAAATTTCACTGTGTTGAGCGCCTTTGTTGGCTGCTGGCAGTGTTTTCTCTGGCTGGTCTCCCCGAGATCAGTGATTGTTTTGTCTTGTTGGTCTTTTAGGCATTCCTCCCACATGGCCAGAATCCTACTCCACACTGATGAGGGGCAATACCCCGAAACAGCTGTCTGTTGATGGATACCTCGCCTTGGTATTTCTCTTGTCATATCTTTAAACTTGTCAAGAGTTGGATATTGACTAAAAGGGCCACTTAATATGGTGGTTATGGTGGTCTCCTAAAAAGAGCCACTCCTTGGCTAGGTCCTTCCTGGAGGGATATATGGCTATTTTCCGTGTCGAGACTCCTAACAGAGGCTCCACGGACCTTTTTGATTTGCAAAGTGAGGAAAAAGACAGAATTATTCCCAATCTGGAGCAAAAACTATCCCAAAAACTATCCAGAAATTGAACCTCTCTGTCAGATATAATGTTTTTGAGAACACCATGCAATCTCACTATATGAGATATGAACAAAGATGCTAAACGCTTAGCAGTTGGTATGTTTTGAAGTGGACAAGTGCATGAACAATTGAGTCCGGGGCTGTGACAAAACCTTGTTAAGCAACAGATAACCAACTGGGGCCTAGTGAGAGACTTTAGACCTGGCACAGACTCTACATTTACCTACGTACTCCTCAATATCCTTACCAGCATTTTCCCACTAAAAAGATCTGGGAAGAGTTCTCCAATTGGGAGAAGATCCTAGATGCCCAACTAAGACAGAATCTTGTACTTCATGAAGACGATCTGCATGTAAAGAAGGCGGTACATAAAGCTTGTTTTTGGTAAACCTTTTGGCGTACTATCCTGATTCCTGAGCATGTTGAATGCGCTGCTTTAGATCTACCTGCAGAACACCCACCACCACCCCTTTATTAGGAACCTTGACTGGATTTTCATCCTTCAAATCTTGTACAAAGCTGAGAGACAAAGTGTCAGCCTTAATATTCTTAAGGGGGCTTTACACGCTACGATATCAGTGCCGATATCGCTAGCGTGCGTACCCGCCCCCATCGTTTGTGCGACACGGGCATAACGCTGCCCGTTGCGCACAAAATCGTGCACCCCCATCACATGGACTTACCTGCTCTGCGACGTCGCTCTGGCCGGCGATCCGCCTCCTTTCTAAGGGGGCGGGTCGTGCGGCATCACAGCAACGTCACACGGCAGGCGTCCAATAGAAGCGGAGGGGCGGAGATGAGTGGGACGTAAACATCCCGCCCACCTCCTTCCTTCCGCATAGCTGGTGGAGGCAGGTAAGGAGATGTTCCTCGCTCCTGCGGTGTCACACACAGCGATGTGTGCTGCCGCAGGAACAAGGAACAACATCGCTAATGAGAGGTAAACGATTTTTTTGTTTTAGGATGACCTCTCCGCGGCAAACGATTTTGGCCGCTTTTGCGATCGTTTTAGGTTGCACAAAAGTGTCACACGCTGCGATATCGTTAATGACACCGGATGTGCGTCACTAACGATGTGACCCCGACGATAAAACATTAACATTATTGTAACGTGTAAAGCCCCCTTTAGATCCAGGTAGATAAGTCTTAGTGAAAACTAATTTCGTAAAAAAAAAGCCCACCAATCCTGTCTGGTGTTTTAAGTGTGATGCCCTGGCCTATCAGGTCGTCACAGGGTATTGTGCAATCTGCCCTCCTGTGCAATATCCACCTCCTCCTTGGTTACGGGTTCCTAACTTATGGTGTTGCCAAAACCAGCTAATCAAAATCCTAGGAACACTCTGCACCAAACCCACCAGACACACCAGTGGATGGCCTGAGTGGAATAGGGTCGCCCACTTGGGGGGTTGGTTAAGGGGAGGTCAGGAGTGTCAGGAGTAGACCAGTGTAGTGCTGGAAGTGAAGAAGAGAGGAGTTTAGGAGCCTGGCTCCTTGGAAGTACTAGGTGGCAGACGGTGGTCTGGGTCTCGTAGGAGCTGGACCCCCGGTCGTAGGGGACTGTCAATATTTTTCTACACGCTGGAAGCTTTGTATGAAGATTTTTACATGCTTCACATTTTATTATGCACTTCAATAAACAAGCTGGAAATTTATCCTGAGTGGTAGCTGATACACTCCACAGCGTTGGAATTTTCCTTTCTTCTCATGATTGCTACAGGTGACGGTAGCTGCATATTCGAGCGGCAGGAGGATGAAGAAATACGCCTAAAGGGGTGAGCTGAATTTGTTCGTTCTTTTGAAGGAGAGAGGAGGTCAGAAGCCGGGCTCCTTGGAAGTACTAGGTGGCAGACGGTGGTCTGGGCTTAGTAGGAGCTGGACCCCCGGTCGCAGGGGATCGTGACAAGGGGCATAGTATTGTAGAGGGGGACAGCCAGCGGCCTTGTACCATCACCGGGCTGGGACCAGGGCACGACGGGGTACATGGACCCTACGTCAGGGAGTAGCTTTAGGCAACCTGACAATTGACCCGACGAGAACAGAGCCTTCAAGATCCGCTCTCCACCCGCTCCAAAATCGGGGTACTAGCGCAGTGAGGGGGATAGGACTTTCCACTAAAACGGTCCTGGAAATCCCAAGCGTGAACCCTGAGAGCAAGCTCCCACAGTTAGCCACACTGGGGAGCGGGACCCGACTAGTTTCAAGCTAGCGTGGCCAACTAAGAAGCAGACTAAGTGCCAGGGAAAAGGTCACAGATCATCAGGCAACACCATCGGGGACAGGACCCAAACTAGTCCTTCTCGGCAGCAGCAGTGTCCAGAACTTTGTTTTACCAAGTTGTCGGTGTCAGCTTCATGGACTGAGTGAGTACACATCCGACCCTTCCACCCCTCAACGGCACTTCTCAACCCCACCGAGTCCCGGGGCATCCCCCTATCCGTGGAGGGTCGCAACACCTAGCTGCCCCTGTTATCACCCCGGGTACTCACCAACGGCAGCGGTGGTACTCCAACCTTACCACACACCACGGGTGGCGTCACGAACTGTAGATACACCATACCCTGTAAATATCCCCTTAATTTGAGTGGCCGCATGACCCTTGGGTCCGGACTCCCCTCGAGCCACCGCGGATCCAGATCTGAGCAGCTCGGCTGCTGACGTGGGGGCGGCACATAAGCACTTAGCAGCATCAGTATAAAACAGGTTCTTGTGATAAAAGTAAAGAGTCATCTTATGTCTTGCACTCTTCATCCAAAGTCTCCTCTCCTCAAAAGCTCTATTAACCTTCATACGTTCACGGTCACCAATGTCATAGTTAGACTCAGCTTGAGAGAACTTGTGGGAGTCAAAAGTATAAAGATGTAGATACCCATTCTTCTTTTGCGAAAGAACATGTCCCATCCCAACAAAGCAGAAAAGCAGATCAACCTCAGGTTGACAGAGAACAGGAGCTTTAAAGATATTTGTCTTGAGAGCAGAATGTTTGGATTATGTAATCAACTCACACGGCATAAATAGGTAAAACAGTGAAAAACTTTAAACTGACCCGGCCGGTTCCTGTACAGACTAGAGATTCAGACCCCGCAGTCCCTAGTGGTTCCTACGTGGGCTGAATAGCTAAGCCAGGACCGGTGTCAACACCGAAACACCCAAGCAAGTGCCGGGGCCCTCGACCGTCGGGGCAGACCACTCACTGTCGGCAGAGAGGCCACTATGGGGCCCGTGAATCAGGGGGGCCCGCCTCCTGTCGAGGATTGCACGTTCAATTGTATCGGCGTCGCAGATGTCGATACACTTGGAAGCAATGATGAGAGATTGAGCGGAGTGCCGCCTCTCTCATCATTCTCCTGCTGTGTTGCCGCTCTAAATGAATACGCAGCATCAGAGGATGGTCACGCTCACCTCTATCCTGCCATCACATTCGATGGTGGATTTTGGCTCAGTGCGCAAGTTCGGTGTATAAGTCCTGGCTTCAAATTTGTGTAGTGCGCATGATGAAAGTCCGGGATCCTGCGAACTGAGCTGAAGTCCAGCAAGGGCAGGAGAGAGGTGAGTGTGACTATCCTCTCATTTAGCATTTTAGTACATCTGTCTTTATTTGTTGATAGGTTTTGGAGGCTTCAGTCCTGGTCCAGCCCCTTGGGTGGTGGGTGTGGAGGGGCTCGTACCATCAAGGCTGGCACAGGAGGCACAAAGAGGCTGAGGGCTCAGACCTCGCTACCTTCAAGCATACCTCTGGGTTGAGTGATAGTCTAGAGTACCTACTTAGCATGAGGGTAAGCGCAGGGCCCCCCCGTCCAGTAACCCTCCCGATCTGTCACTTAACGTGACAGGTGTGATATGTAATTGTACACAATGCGCAGAATTATTAGGCAATTTGTGTTTTTGATTAACTATTTGATTATTGAACAACCGTGGTGCTGTCTGTCTATCCAAAACAGAAGATTAATAAACTTGAATATTTAAGAAAGGGTAGAACGTAATTAATTTACCAATCCATTGTCGACACTAATATCCCAATGACTTTCCTTGCTCCTTTTTAAAAGGGGCAAAAGAGGAGAGAAAGGCACAAGAGATGCCCAGATATGATGTCCATTGGAATTCGCAACTTTTCTACTCTATAAAAGAGGGGAAATTCCGGTAACTGCTCGAGAGCGGAACGTTGTAGTATTTTTCAATTATATAGTGATTAACCCTTATGGATGAAGACTTTCCTTTAGATATTAATGTCACAAAGTTTAATCAGATTTATTTGGGGGGAGACGAGGTGTTATCCCAACAAGCGCTGACACACAGAAACAAACTACATTCTAATTAAATATTGTAGCGAGAAAAAAAAAAAAACAACTTGATAAATTGATTTTTCAGCATCTGAAGCAAGTCTTTGGCAATCTTCGGCAGCCCTGGCAGGCGAGCGGGCGCGAGGAGCTGGGAACGCTGGCGCTACACTGTCAACTCATACAGTTACAATATTCTGCACTAGATATCTGGCAATGTGCAAACTGAAAAAAAAAAAGTTCTTCCCCGATATAAAAGTCAATCATTGCTTCATTCATCACGTTCTAACGTTACGAAATCAATTTTACAAGTTGCATTTTTTTTTGCAAAAATAATGGCATTTTTTTTCTGTCCGTTTTTGCAGCATTTTGGTCAATTGTTGGCCGTGGATCAATAAGGAAAATATGATATGCAATATAATCAAAGCTGGGGCGTTTTTGACACTTTTCCAAACGCATCATGAAAAACGTCATCCAATCAAATCAAAAGTGGCTATTTTTTATACAGATTTTTTCTCAGGAAAAACATTTCCAGAAGAAAAATGACTGCACGCATGAAAACATTGTCACAAAAGAACTATGGTGGCCATGTGCTTAGGACTTAGATTATACATTAATGTTCATCAGAAGCCCGCTGACATAGAACGCATCAAATTTATTAGGTGCACACTAAGGTTGATGTGAATCAATTCACATGTGCCATTATACAGGCCATGACACCGATCTGTGGCTGCTACAATATCATAGGAACACTTCTTACCAATAGCTCATTTTTTGATTTAGCAGTCTGACATATGTCACACCAATCACACTGCATGGCACTAGTGATATCACAGCTCACCTCCTCCCTCTCCTGTACAATGACTGATATCACCTTTGCATACAGTAGATAACACAGAATGAACTATGCACAATAGTTTATTTCACAGCTCACCTTCTCCCTCTCCTGTACAATGACTGATAATACCTCTATATACAGTAGATAACAAAGGATGCAGCAATCACAATAGGTGATGTCACAGCTCCCCTCCTCCCTCTCCTGTACAATGCCTGCTAACACCTCTATATACAGTAGATAACACAGGATCCGCCATGCACAATAGCTGATATCACAGGTCATCTCCTCCTCCTGTATAATGACCAGGGCCGTATTTACCATTAGGCACCCGTGGTCCCGTGCCTGGGGCGGCAGGATGCGGGGGGGTGGCACCTTCTAGCAGTAAAAAAAAAAGAAAAATATATTTTTTTCTTTTTTTACATATCCATTAAATCTGCTGTATTTTCGGAGGGGGGAGGGGGGAGGGGGGAGAGGCACACCTCCATTTATTTGTATCCGCATCAATTAAGACGCGAATGCAGACAAACTGCGGCGGCCGGGCACATAGAGCTGATTGACCCCAGAACTGCCGGCGCCTGCACTTCCGGGGTCGCAGGATCGCCAATCAGCTCCTTCCTCTGTGCTGCGTCCAATGTTGTGTGGATTTCACATGCAGAGCTCACAGCAGGACGCCGCAGAGGACGCCGCGATGGAAGCCGGTGTCAGAAGAGGATACTCACGTGAGCCAGGAAGATGACAGCGGGCCCTGGAGCAAAGAGTCTGATGCTGGGGGAGGCTGATGCTGGGGGAGGCTAGGAGGGGGGGGAGGCTGATGCTGGGGGAGGCTGGGAGAGGGAGGCTGATGCTGGGGGAGGCTAGGAGGGGGGAGGCTGATGCTGGGGGAGGCTGACGCTGGGGGAGGCTGGGAGGAGGGAGGCTGAGGCTGATGCTGGGGGAGGCTGGGAGGAGAGAGGCTGATGCTGCGTGAGGCTGATGCTGGGGGAGGCTGGGAGGAGGGAGGCTGATGCTGGGGGAGGCTGGGAGGAGGGAGGCTGATGCTGAGGGAGGCTGGGAGGGGGGAGGCTGATGCTGGGGGAGGCTGGGAGGAGAGAGGCTGATGCTGAGGGAGGCTGATGCTGGGGGAGGCTGGGAGGAAAGAGGCTGATGCTGGGGGAGGCTGATGCTGGGGGAGGCTGGGAGGAGGGAGGCTGATGCTGGGGGAGGCTGGGAGGAAAGAGGCTGATGCTCGGGGAGGCTGGGAGGGAGGAGGCTGATGCTGGGGGAGGCTTGGAGGAGGGAGGATGATGCTGGGGAAGGCTGGGAGGGGGGAGGCTGATGCTGGGGGAGGCTGATGCTGGGAGAGGTTGGGAGGAGAGAGGCTGATACTGGGGGAGGCTGCGAGGAGAGAGGCTGATGCTGGGGGAGTCTGGGAGGAGAGAGGCTGATGCTGGGAGAGGCTGATGCTGGGGGAGGCTGGGAGGAGAGAGGCTGATGCTGGGGGAGGCTGGGAGGAAAGAGGCTGATGCTGGGGGAGGCTGGGAGGAAAGAGGCTGATGCTGGGGGAGTCTGGGAGGAGAGAGGCTGATGCTGGGGGAGGCTGGGAGGAGAGAGGCTGATGCTGGGAGAGGCTGATGCTGGGGGAGGCTGGGAGGAAAGAGGCTGATGCTGGGGGAGGCTGGGAGGAAAGCGGCTGATGCTAGGGGAGGCTGGGAGGAGGGAGGCTGATGCTGGGGGAGGCTGGGAGGAGAGCGGCTGATGCTGGGGGAGGCTGGGAGGAGGGAGGCTGATGCTGAGGGAGGCTGATGCTGGGGGAGGCTGGGAGGAGAGAGGCTGATGCTGGGAGAGGCTGGGAGGAGAGAGGCTGATGCTGGGGGAGGCTGGGAGGAAAGAGGCTGATGCTGAGGGAGGCTGATGCTGGGAGAGGCTGATGCTGCGAGAGGCTCGGAGGAGAGAGGCTGATGCTGAGGGAGGCTGATGCTGGGGGAGGCTGGGAGGAGAGAGGCTGATGCTGGGGGAGGCTGGGAGGAGGGAGGCTGATGCTGGGGGAGGCTGGGAGGAGAGCGGCTGATGCTGGGGGAGGCTGGGAGGAGGGAGGCTGATGCTGAGGGAGGCTGATGCTGGGGGAGGCTGGGAGGAGAGAGGCTGATGCTGGGAGAGGCTGGGAGGAGAGAGGCTGATGCTGGGGGAGGCTGGGAGGAAAGAGGCTGATGCTGAGGGAGGCTGATGCTGGGGGAGGCTGGGAGGAGAGAGGCTGATGCTGGGGGAGGCTAGGAGGGGGAGGCTGATGCTGGGGGAGGCTGGGAGGGGGGAGGCTGATGCTGGGGGAGGCTGGGAGGAGGGAGGCTGATGCTGAGGGAGGCTGATGCTGGGGGAGGCTGGGAGGAGAGAGGCTGATGCTGGGGGAGACTGATGCTGGGGGAGGCTGGGAGGGGGAAGCTGATGCTGAGGGAAGCTGGGAGGAGAGAGGCTGATGCTGGGGGAGGCTGGGAGAAGAGAGGCTGATGCTGGGGGAGGCTGATGCTGTGGGAGGCTGGGAGGAGAGAGGCTGATGCTGGGGGAGGCTGATGCTGGGAGAGGCTGGGAGAGGGGAGGCTGATGCTGGGGGAGGCTGGGAGGGGGGAGGCTGGGAGGAGAGAGGCTGATGCTGGGGGAGGCTGGGAGAAGAGAGGCTGATGTTGGGGGCAGAAAGGCTGATGCTGGGGGCAGAGGGGCTGATGCTGGGGGAAGCTGGGGGAGAGAGGCTGATGCTGGGGGAAGCTGGGGGAGAGAGGCTGATGCTGGGGGAAGCTGGGGGAGAGAGGCTGATGCTGGGGAAAGCTGGGGGAGAGAGACTGAAACTGGGGGAGGCTGGGGGGAGAGAGGCTGATGCGGGGGGACGCTGGGGGGAGAGAGGTTGATGCTGGGGGGGCTGGGGAAGAGAGGCTGATGCTGGGGGAGAGGCTGCTGCTGAAGGCGGGGGAGAGAGGCTGCTGCTGGGGGAATGGGAGAGAGGGGCCAATGCTAGAGACAGAGGACAAGGGTTGAGGGATAGTGCAATGACAAAATCGATGGGGGGAGTGTAAGGACTCAGAATGAGAGGGGGGCAGCATTGGGAGCTCATTATGGAGAAGGGGCAGCATGTGTGGGCTCAGTATGGAGTGGAGCAATGTAGGGGAGTCAATATCAAGAGTGGGGTAGTGTGTGTGTGTGTGTGTGTGGGGGGGGGGGGTGTCTCAGCATAAGCGTTAGTGTGGTGGTCTTAGTATGATGAATGGGGCAGCATGGAGGTGTCATTATGGAAAAGAAGAAGGCAGCATTAGGAGCTCATGGAGAGGGGCAGCATGCATGGGACATTGTGAGGAGGGGGCAGCATGCATGGGACATTGTGAGGAGGGGACAGCATGCATGGGACACTGTGAGGAGGGGGCAGCATGCATGGGACATTGTGAGGAGGGGGCAGTATGCATGGGACACTGTGAGGAGGGGGCAGCATGCATGGGACATTGTGAGGAGGGGGCAGCATGCATGGGACATTGTGAGGAGGGGGCAGCATGCATGGGACATTGTGAGGAGGGGGCAGCATGCATGGGACATTGTGAGGAGGGGGCAGCATGCATGGGACATTGTGAGGAGGGGACAGCATGCATGGGACACTGTGAGGAGGGGGCAGCATGCATGGGACATTGTGAGGAGGGGGCAGCATGCATGGGACATTGTGAGGAGCGGGCAGCATGCATGGGACATTGTGAGGAGGGGGCAGCATGCATGGGACATTGTGAGGAGGGGGCAGCATGCATGGGACATTGGGAGGAGGGGGCAGCATGCATGGGACATTGTGAGGAGGGGGCAGCATGCATGGGACATTGTGAGGAGGGGGCAGCATGATGTGAGGTCAATGTGCAGATCATATTTCATAATTGAGGAAGGTGTGGTGGGTATAATTTATAAGGGAGGGCAGTGTGTAGTTTATTAGGGGCAGTGTGACAGTCACAGTATATAAGTGGGGACGGTGTGGTGGGAATATTTTATACTCATGCCATGTTTTGATGTGCCCGTGGTGATCCCCATTGGGGGGGTTAGTGCCCTTCGTTTCTCATTGATACTTTTTCAAGTGTTTTACAGAGCAGATCTGCCTTAAACAGATGTCGTGTGCGAAAACTCAATGTTACGTTGTCACTAAGGGGCGCGACCACTTAAAGTGCCTAGGGCAGCACGAAGGCAAAATACAGCCCTGACAATGACTGATAACTCCTTTATATACAGTAGATAACACAGAATGAACCATGCACAATAGTTGCTGTCACAGCTCACCTCCTCCCTCTCCTGTACAATGACTGATAATACCTCTATATACAGTGGATAATACAGGATGCACCATTCACAATAGGTGATATCACAGCTCACCTCCTCCTCCTGTACAATAACTGCTAACA
Organism: Anomaloglossus baeobatrachus; assembly: GCF_048569485.1. NCBI lineage: Eukaryota > Metazoa > Chordata > Amphibia > Anura > Aromobatidae > Anomaloglossus > Anomaloglossus baeobatrachus. The sequence continues at coordinate 559,111,550 of NC_134358.1, read as the reverse complement.
CCTCTATATACAGTAGACAACACAGGATTCACCATTCACAATAGGTGATATCACAGCTCACCTCCTCCTCCTCCTCCTGTACAATTACTGATAATACCTCTATATACAGTGGATAACACAGGATCCGCCATTCACAATAGATGCAATTATTTTTACATATTGATAATGATATGGGAAACATACGAGAGATATTTTTGGACTGAGCTAATTTTATCTGACAGTTATATAATGTGTATGGGCTCCTATAGGTCCCAAGACCGTAACTGATCACTGATCCTATGGGTGGTTCCTCTAGAGTGGTCACTACTGATAGACCTGATGGAGCTTCCTTTGGTTATGGGAAATATCCTCAGTTATTAGCAGGTGACTGTACAGCATTACACTCACATATCGCTGCAGTATGGTCCTTATGGCACTGCTCACATCAGTATCCCTATGGATATTGTCAGAGCTCCGGCCTGCACACTATATAGCGGCACACCGTGTTCTGCACAGTAACGCAGAGCAGCGCTGATGGTTTACATCACCGTGTCAGGAAATATACAATAGATGTGGCAATCATCCAACCTCTGAAAATAGAAAGCGCAGAGACACCTTTGTGCCATTGAGATAGATTGTGAGAAAGAGGAAGCAAAACAATATTTGTCAGCGCACAGATAAACCCGGCCGTGACGGACGTTTATACTTTATAATATTTGATTGCTCCTGTCTTGTATTACACAGTTCATACTCGTGGGATTGGGACATGACATAGAATCTTGTGTCACCGATGTACAAATTATAGAAATACAATTTTTTTCTATTTTTGAAAAAAAATGACATAACTGGCATCTCAGAGTGCAGCTGTATATTTGTTAGAGTATATTTCTTCTTCAGTTTGCACCTATTCACATTTGTCTGTTAGGAAGTGCTGTTAGTTTTCTCATTTTAGATTATAGGGTCATGCCTTTTTACTGAGCACTCCTTTCCAACAGCTTAAGGCAATTTTAATTGTCTTATTAGCCCATAAAATTGTAGGCGTTTTAGCCTGGGTAAAGGCATTAAGATAGGGACCCAGCATAAAGGCCCCTTTACACACTGAAACTTTCTAGCGATCCCACCAGCGATCCCAACCTGGCCGGGATCGCTACAAAGTCTCTGGTGAGCTGTCAAACAGGCAAACCTGGCCAACGACGCAACAGCGATCCGGACCTGCAGAACGACCTAGCTAGTCATTGGGGACGTTGTAAAGCAGCTTTTTGAAAGGGAAGTCGCTAACGAAGTCGCTGTAAAGTCCCCTTTACACACTAAAACTTTGCTGCACAGCGGGAAACAAAGGACCAAAAAATGGTCCTGAACGATTTGTAGCGATCACAACTTCACAGCAGGGGCCAGGTCGCTGATGTGTTTCACACACTGCAATGTCGCTGGGGAGGTCGCTATAACGTCACAAAAATGGTGACATTACAGTGATGTCGTTTGCGATGTTGCAGTGTGTAAAGCCACCTTAAGAGATACACCTTGACACTGGCTGCTGGGTTCACGCAAAACTGCCCTTTTTATGCTCTAAGTGTCTTCATTTTTAATTTATTTCCTTATCAGTAATGCATGTCCAAATTTCTATATTCAATGTTTGCATACCTTAACGTCTCAGAGTGCAGCTGTTTATTTGTTAGAGTATATTTCTTTTTCAGTATGCACCTGTTCACATTTACCATTAGGAAATGCCTTCAGTTTACTCATTTTATTTTATCGGGCCATGCCTTCTGACTGAGCACTCCTTCGCACCAGCTTAAGGGTATTTTACATGTCTTATTAGCCCATACAATTGTCGGATTATCAGCCTGGGTAAAGGTATTAAGATAGGGTCCCAGCAGAAGAGATATGCCTTGACACTGGCTGCTGGGCTCACACAAAACTGCCCTTTTTATGCTCTAAGTGTTTTCTATTTCCTTAGCAGTAATGCATGTCCAAATTCCTATATTCAATATTTGCATACCTTAACATCTCAGAGTGCAGCTGTATATTTGTTAGAGTATATTTCTTCTTCAGTTTGCACTTGTTCACATTTGTCTATTAGGAAGTGCCGTTAGTTTTCTCATTTTAGATTATAAGGTCATGCCTTCTAACTGAGCACTCCTTCCTACCCGCTTAAGGCGATTTTACATTTCTTATTATTTCCTACCTGCCCATAAAATTATAGGACTTTCAGCTCGGGTAAAGGCATTTAGATAAGGATCCAGCATAAGAGATACTCCTTGATGATGGCTTCTGGGCTCACATAAAACTGGCCTTTTTCATGAACTAGGTGTCTCAATTTTTAAATATATTTTTTTAGCAGTAATGCATGTCCAAATTCCTATATGTAATGTTTGCATACTTTAGTGCAGCTGTGTTTTTGTTAGAGTATATTTCTTGTTCAGTGCATTTGTCTGTTGGGAAGTGCCGTTACTTTTCTTATTTTATAAATTGAATTGAGTAATACCTTTAAAATAAAGATATCAATGGCAACATTCAGTTCAGACAACCTCTGTACGTGTTTCCTGTATGGTATAAAGGGGGAAACATAAAGGGGATCCTACAAACTCAAGCTGCTCATATATTATCTGGATGACTACCATGTAATACCATACCTCCCCTGCAGTGACCACTGCAGAGAACATGAGGAATAGCTGTCTGTATGTCACGGGATATATAATGACAGAATAGGGGCTCCTAGACTGGCCCTCAGACTTGACCCTACGCTGTCCCTTATTGCGGAGGTAGGCTTGATGGTAGCCAGTTCCAAACCTCCAACGTGACCCTAACTCCTGTCCTAGCCCTGATCTTACTCTCCCTCTCCCACACGCTCGGTGTAGGCTGGAAAACACACAGACAAAACCCCACAAAACGACACAGACAAGAGAGAACAGAAACTCATAGCACTCAAAGCACACATGAGAGACAATATGTGTACTGGGGAGTAACGAAAAAGGGGTAGAAGAAACGCACAACAGGGGAATGCTAAAGTGGCGCCCCTGCGGCTTCAGTTGCCACAGTGTACTGCACCTCACTTAAGGTGCAGTATTCATCTCGGGTAAGGGGGGGGGGGGTAATCACTGGTGTTTCCACATTCCACCTTACATACAGCTTAGGTGCCTTGTCACTGGGGACTGGACTAGGGCAGATAGAGGGTTGGCCATCATGAAGCTTGGGACTTTCCCAGTCACTAGGACAATCACCTGGGGGGCGGACATCACTTTGGGTAGAAGTAGGAGCAACCTTTACACAATCTTGAGTCAAGTCGGGACTTCAGTTCTGGCGACACAACACCACTTTCTTCTTTCTTTTCTTCACGGGGCCTGAGGGTTGGAGCAGGAAGCTCAGCTCGAGTTCCTTACTTCTGAAGGGGCACACTTTCAAGCACCGGTGGCTGCCTCTGGCTTACCCGGGATTGGCTGGAGCCCAACACAGTGAAGACCGGCACCTCCCGGGCAACCCACGGACAGTGGGTAAAGACCTGGAAGTGCGACTACTGTGTCCGCCCCTTCATTGCCGGAACCGGCGCCCCATGCTTTGGCGCTAACGGCCACTACTACCTCCATCATCCGCCCTGGGGCCTAGCTTCACCTGCGGGAAACCGAACCATTCCAGCTGCGACATCACCCGCTCCAGAGGACAACGACAGCAGCAACAGCTAATTCCTGGCCGGATACTGCAGGTGGGGTCACGAGACAACTACAACTCGCACCATCCAACATCCTCCACCACCCATCCTCATTCTTCCCTTTTATTGTACACCTTGGGGCCACAAAGCCCGGTAGGGCCATTCGTGACATCCCAGACCCACACATCACCGGCCCCGTGTTGAGTAACGTTTAACCCCTGCCCCGTGGGTACTACATTAACACCACTCAGAAGCGCAGCACGGATCACCATGAACAAGAGCCCCACCAAGACCAGGATCGCTGAAGCTATTATCGGCACATACAGAAAGTATGCCCTGCACTAAATGGGGAGGAGACAGATGTACACTGCAATCAGCAACCTGAGCACTTAGGTCCTGCTCACTGCTTAACTGATTAACTCCTGCAGAGGTGAAGACCAGTGAACCTGAAACAGCTGATGCCCGGCTCTGATTACCGGAATTGTCTGTAATATTGCTGATCACTTTTACAAAAGAAAGACTAAGAACTGAAAAGATCGTATTCATATTCTATCATCAGGAGCACACTGCTCCCTAGCCTCCCCACTTCCTGTCTGCTGGAGAGCAGTGCTCTCCTGAAGATTGACAAAAAAAATATCCGAAATGTGCGTTCTCCCATGCTGCAAGCAGAAGCCGCTGTGCTTTCTTTTCAGCATGACAGGAGCGCAGTTGCACTGAAGCTACCAGATCTAACCATCTTCAAAGCTGCACTTTCAAATTTTTCATATTCATTAAAAATAGTAATTAAGTTTTTAAAACAATTAAAACATATATAAATATATTTCTTTATTTGAATGGTTTTAAAAACTTAATTCCTTTTTTTTTTTACGAACATGAAAAATGTTAAAATTTTTAAATTGTCCTATCTATATAGTGACAAAAATAAGTATTTGATCCTCTACAGATTTTCCAAGTTTTCGCAACAACAAAGAATGGAGAGGTCTGCAATATTTATCGTAGGTAACTTCACCTGTGACAGACAGAATAAAAACATTCCAAAAAATCCCATTGTACGATTTTTAAATATTTAATTTACAATTTATTGTATGAAATAAGTATTTGATACAATAGAAAACCAGAATTTAAAATTTGGTAGAAACCTTTGTTTACAGTTACAGAGGTCGGACGTTTCCAGTAGATCTTGACCAGGTTTGTACATACTGCAGTAGGGATTTTGGCGACTCCTCCATACAGATCTTCTCCAGATCTTTCAGGTCACTCCTCCATACAGATCTTCTCCAGATCTTTCAGGTTATTAATCCATATGGATCTTCTCCAGATCTTTCAGGTCATTCATCCATACGGATCTTCTCCAGATCTTTCAGGTCACCTCTCCATACAGATCTTCTCCAGATCTTTCAGGTCACTCCTCCATACAGATCTTCTCCAGATCTTTCAGGTCATTTCTCCATACAGATCTTCTCCAAATCTTTCAGGTCACTCATCAATACAGATCTTCTCCAGACCTTTCAGGTCATTCATCCATACAGATCTTCTCCAGATCTTTCAGGTCACTCCTCCATACAGATCTTCTCCAGATCTCACAAATCACTTCTCCATAGAGATCTTCTACCGATCTTTCATGTTTCGGGGCTGTCTCTGGGCAACATAGAATTTCAGCTCCCTCCAGAGATTTTCTATTGGGTTCAGGTCTGGATACTGGCCGGGCCACTCCAGGATCTTGAAATTCCTTCCTATGGAGCCGCTCCTTAGTTGTCCTGGCTGTGTCTTTCTGGTCATTCTCATGCTTGCAGACTCAGCCATGACCCATCTTCAGTACTCTTAATGAGGGAAAGAGGTAGTTTGCCAAAATCTCGCAATCCTCCCTTCAATACAGTGAAGTCAACCTATCCCCTTTGCAGAAAAGAATCTGCAAACAATTTATGTTTCCACCCCCAGGCTTCACAGTTGGGATGGTGTTCTTGGGCTTTTACTCATCCTTCTTTTTCCTACAAATATGACTAATGGAGTTGAGTTTATACCAAAAAGTTCTATTTTGGTCTCATCTGACTACATGACCTTCATGTCATTAGTGAACCTCAAACAGGCCTAGACATGTACTGGCATGAGGAAGGGGACCTTGCATGCACTGTAGGATTTCGATCCATGTCGGCATAGTGTGTTATTACTGGTAGTCTTTGAGACTGTGGTCCCAGTTCTCTTCAGGTCATGACTAGGTGCTCTCATATAGTTCTGCTTGGATTCCTGACCTTTCTCAGAATCATCCTTACCCCACGAGGTGAGATCTTGCATGGAGCCCCAGACCACGTAAGATTGATAGTCATCTTGTGTTTCTTCCATTTTCTAATAATTGCACCAACAGTTGTTGCCTTCTAACCAAGCTTCTTGCCTATTGTTCTGCATCCCATCCCAGCCTTGTGGAGGCCAACAACTTTGTCCCTGGTGGCCTTAGACACTTCTTTGGTGTTGGCCATGGTGGAGAGGTTGGTGTGTAATTGAGTGTGTGGATAGGGGACTTTTATACATGTAACAGGTGTAATTAATACAAGTAATGAGTGCAGAGTAGGAGCTTCTTAAAGAAAAAATAACATGTCTGTGAGAGCAGAATTCTTGCTGGTTGGTCGGAGATAAAATACTTATTTCATGCAATAAAATGCAAATAATCATTTATAAATCATACAATGAGATTTTCTGGATTTTTTTATTCTGTCTGTCAAAGTTACCTACGACAAAAATTACAGCCCTCTCCATTCTCTCTAGGTGGGAAAACATTCAAAATCTGCTGAGGATCAAATACTTAGTTTTCCCCCTCTATCTCTCCATGTTTTTGGATGGTGGCAGACATACCATTAGTGCAATCTGTGTACAGTAGCCCAAGAGGTTAGGGGGCCTAATTCCATCTCTAAGGCAGGTGGAATTGTGCATTAAGCGGGCTTTACACGCTACGATTTTGCTACAGCGATCTCATTGGGGTCACGGATTTTGTGACGCACATCCGGCCACTGTAGCGATCTCGTTGTGTGTGACTCCTAGGAGCGATTTTGGATCGTTGCAAAAACGTCCAAAATCGCTCCTCGTTGACATGGGGGTCCTCTCCCAATTATCGCTGCTGTCGCTGGGGCGAAGTTGATCCTTGTCCCTGCGGCAGCACACATCGCTACGTGTGATGCCACAGGAACGAGGAACATCTCCTTACCTGCCGCCGGCCACAATACGGAAGGAAGGAGATGGGCGGGATGTTTGTTCCGCTCATCTCCGCCCCTCCATTTTCATTGGGCGGCCGCTTAGTGACGTCGCTGTGACGCCGAACGGACCGCCCCCTTAAAAAGGAGGCGGTCGCCGGTCACAGCGACGTCGCAGGGCAGGTAAGTACGTGTGACGGGGGTGCGCGATTTTGTGCGCGACGGGCAGCGATATGCCCCTCTCACAAAAACGATGGGGGCGGATCTCATGCTAGCGATATCGGAACCGATATCATAGCGTGTAAAGCCACCCTTAGGATGAGCTATTGAGTTTTAAAGGGCCCATCTACTCTTCTTCCATAGGGTCCTCTTCTGTTTGTGTCCTCTCCTGGTGGACGGTCAATGGTTTCATGTATATATACGTATAAAATATATATATTTTAAGATACTTAATTCTATATTTTGATTGTTGAGTTTGATAAAGTATTAATGGAAAAATACATTCCCATGTATATATATATACATGGGAATGTATTTTTCCATTAATACTTTATCAAACTCAACAATCAAAATATAGAATTAAGTATCTTAAAATCATAAAGTGTTCCATAATTTGGGGCAATATTCAGCAGATTCAGGACTTATCAGGTCTTTAGTTACTAAAGCAAATATATTGGTAATAATTTATTACCAAATTAGAGTAAAAAAAAACCCATGTTGCACCCCCAGGCTGTGGACACATCAATACCATGTAGTCTGACCTCAAATCCAAAGAGTGGTATATAACCCCCTCATCCTGGTATATAACCCCCTCATCCAGGTATATAGCCCCTCATCATGCTATATAACCCCCATCATGCTATATAGCCCCTCATCATGCTATATAGCCCTCCATCCTGGTGTATAGCCCCCTCATCCTAGTATATAGCCCCCTCATCCTGGTATATAACCCCCTCATCCTGGCATATAACCCCCTCATCCTGGTATATAGCCCCCCATCCTGGCATATAACTCTAAACCTGGTATATAGCCCCCTCATCCTGGTATATAGCCCCCTCATCCCGGTATATACCCCCCTCATCCTGGTATATAGCCCCCTCATCCTGGTATATAGCCCCCTCATCCTGGTATATAGCCCCCTCATCCTGGTATATAACCCCCTCATCCAAGTATATAACCCCCTCGTCCTACTATATAACCCCCTCATCCTGGTATATAGACCCTCATCATGCTATATAGCCCCTCATCATGCTATATAGCCCCCCCATCCTGGTATATATCCCCCACCACACCGCACACAATAAAAAAAAAATTATTGTATTCACCTACCCTGCACTCCCCCAGCATCCTCCTGTGATGCTGGCATGCCGTAAACTGACCAGCATGTAAGCTGCACAGAGCATGATGTCAGTGTCATGCGCGGCCACTTACAGCAGCTGTCAGCATATTCTGTGCGCCCCATGCCCAGGATTGTGTGCGT